>NC_059433.1:64516132-64571132 GCF_021028975.2 Sphaerodactylus townsendi
CCTTTGCTTTGATCTCTCTCCCCCTCCCTCCCTCCCTCTCTTCATTTCATAGCCTGTACACTCCAACATCTGTTCAACTTCAAGAAGATCTCCTTAAGCAAATGGCATCTGCTAGAAGTGTAATGCAGCCTCAGGTGGAGAGAACTGTAGAGAGCAGTTCAGAACGTGCCTCTCTTTGTACATTTGTGACCTGAAATAAAAACGTCGCCTTTGAAGAGCAACTTTTACTCTTAAATATCTTTGATCCCACAGAAATGGGGGTGGGGAGGCAGCGGAGTTGCCATTCAAACAACAGGCAGGGTCAAAGAAAGGGGTTTCCGCAAGAAGTCTGGATGAATCAGAGTTACCAAGGACCGTGAAGGAGGAGGAAGAGGAGGAGTTTGGATTTATATCCCCCTTTCTCTCCTGTGAGGACACTCAAAGGGCTTACAATCTCCTCTCCCTTCCCTCCCCCCACAACAAACATCCTGTGAGGTGGGTGGGGCTGAGAGAGCTCGGAAGAGCTGTGACTAGCCCAAGGTCACCCAGCTGGCGTGTGTTGGAGTGCACAAGCTAATCTGGTTCCCCAGATAAGCCTCCACAGCTCAAGTGGCAGAGAGGGGAATCAAACCCAGGACACCTGCTCTGAACCCCTACACCACCCTGAAGTCACCTCCGAGTTCTTCTAGGACAGTGGTGGGGAACCTTTGGCACTCCAGATATTATGGACGACAATTCCCATCAGCCCCTGCCAGCATGGCCAATTGGCCATGCTGCCAGGGGCTGATGGGAATTGTCATCCATAGCATCTGGAGTGCCAAAGGTTCCCCACCACGGTTCTAGGACTCCAACGTTACAAAGTCCTTCAGGACTTCTTTAGTTTTAATGCGGATTGCAGCCGCGGCCAAGCGAACGGCTGCCCCAGGAAGCGCGTTATTTGGCCGCGCTTTCCTTTTTTTCAGTCCCCACCTCTCTGCTGCATAGCTACGGAGGGGCACAAGGACGGCAGCATAGCTGTGGAGGTCCGTGCCTTCCTGGCTTCGTAGCTGCGCAGCAGAGAGAGGTGAGTAAAAAAACACGCCTCCGTGCGAAGGTGCGACAGCAACCTATGTTGCTTCCACAGGCTCCATTCACTGCCTGCATAAGAACATAAGAACATAAGAACTAGCCTGCTGGATCAGACCAGAGTCCATCTAGTCCAGCACTCTGCTACTCGCAGTGGCCCACCAGGTGCCTTTGGGAGCTCACATGCAGGAGGTGAAAGCAATGGCCTTCTGCTGCTGCTGCTCCCGAGCACCTGGTCTGCTAAGGCATTTGCAACCTCAGATCAAGGAGGATCAAGATTGGTAGCCATAGATCGACTTCTCCTCCATAAATCTGTCCAAGCCCTTTTTAAAGCTATCCAGGTTAGTGGCCATCACCACCTCCTGTGGCAGCAGATTCCAAACACCAATCACACGTTGCGTGAAGAAGTGTTTCCTTTTATTAGTCCTAATTCTTCCCCCAGCATTTTCAATGGATGCCCCCTGGTTCTGGTTTTCATGCATGGAGACATGAAAACGCCCTGGCAGCAACGTGGGTTGCTTAACCTTGACTACAACTTGCTGTACTTTGCCCATGCGTTTTCAGGAGAAGCATAAGCGCTGCCTTACCTTTCTTTATTGAGCTACATTACAAAACATCCACTCTCTCTCTGGGGAAACCTTCGGAGGGGTAGCATATCTGTGCACTTGCAGAAAGCTAATTAGAGAACCGGGCTCGGAGAAGGTGATTCAAAATAATAACCTATCCAGAGGTTATATTGCCCTAACTTGTGTGGCATATATATATAGAGAGAAAATGTATGTATTTTGTTTACAGCACAAGCCCAGGATTTGTAAGAGGCTTCTACCGCATGTGGTAACAGGTGTTTTTTTTAATGAGGCAACAGCAAACACCTTGTTTATTTTGTTTATTGAGAAAGATCAATCCAGTCTTCTGAGCTGGATTATCTTGCGTTATTATCTGTACAAATAGAGAAAGAATACGAATTATTTGAGGGACTATCGGAGTTAAAGACTTACAGGTATTGATACAGCAGTGACGTGGTGATTAAAAGCGGGTGCACTCTAATCTGGGGGAACGGGTTTGATTCCCCGCTCTGCCACTTGAGCAGTGGAGGCTTATCTGGGGAACTAGATTAGCTTGTGCAATCAACACACGCCAGCTGGATGACCTTGGGTGTTTGTTGTGGGGGGGGGGAGATTATAAGCCCCCTTGAGCCTCCTTACCGGAGAGAAAGGGGGAGATAAATCCAAACTCTTCTCCTTCTTTATGCATTTTGGTGCAGCGTAGCGTTTATTTCGCATCCAGGTGAGGTCTGGATTACAGCTCCCCTCCATACTACAGAGACAACTTTCCCAGGAAGGAATGTCAGCTCTGAGGCAGACGTCGTATAGCATCATGCTCTCCTGAGATCCTTCTGCTCTTCAAACTCGACTCCCCCCAGCGTCACCCTCAAATCTCTAGGAATTTCCTAACCCAGCGCCAGCAGCCCCAGGGTGTACGTCAAGAAGAAACGTTCTAGCCCAACCTGATGCTAGTTTTCCGTCTGCGGGGAGTGTTGCATCTGCTTAGTTCCAAACCAGTTGCTCCGACCTCCTCGGAAACAGATGGTGCTCTGCGTGCGGGGAGGGGAGGAAGGGATATCAGACATGACGGGGCTTGGCAGAGAGGGGAAAAGTTCAACACAAATCAGGGAGCTCAGCCAAGAGAGGAGCATGAATCGCGTTCGTGTGTATTTGGAAATTTCATATCATACCAAGAACGATTTGCCCTCTTCTTGTTTTGACCTGTCTTAATCGTTTTGATTAGGGGGGGTCTCAAAGATTTCTCTCGTCCAGCAACAAGCAAAGTCAAGCTGTCTGACTTTTGGATTCTCATCTGACTTACCCACAATCCTTTACCATGTCCTTCTCCGTGGTTCGAATGGTCTGTATTGAGAGAAGCAAGCCTTTATTGGCATAGACAACAGTACAACAATAATAAAAAAATGGATTAAAAAGCATATACAATACAGGTCGAAGGAAATCTACTGGCGTTTAGTAATTTCCAGGAGAAAGTCTGCCACTATCGTACAGAGAGAAGGATCAGGGTTGTCCAACAAGTAGTGTAATCTAATTAAATCGGGGAGATGGGGTAAATGTAAAGGAGTAAGATTCACAGATCTGATTTCCTTGAATGGGCCAGAGATTCAACTGAGCCATCGTTACATGGGCACAATCTTTTAGCCTTTTCTTGCTTATTAAATCTGCCATGTAACAAGGCAGAAGGCATAACATTAAACCTGGCGAGCATTATGGCTCTCCTTTGAACAGGGTTTATTAAGCAATACAGGTAGTGTGCCAAGTGGCCCCATTCAAATGGGAGAGAAAAATACAGGGGGGAGCATGTTTTCTTGGCTGCTGTGATTAGGGTAGAGAATGATCTGTATTGAGCAAGGAGCTGACGTGATTTACTTGTTTACTTCATTTATAGTCTTACTTTCTTCACAACAGGGATCCAAGGCATCTTACATTGTTCTCCTTTTCTGGATTGAATCCTCACAACGGTCCTGCGTAGTAGGATGGGCTGAGAGTATGCGACGGGGCCCAGGACACCCAGCAAGTTCCGTGACAAGAGTGCGAATTCAAACCTGAGTCTTCCGGACCCTGCTCCAGCAGTTTAACCAGTACACCATTCTGGTTCTCATGTAGAGCCAGCGTGGTGTAGTGGTTAGAGCAGATACACTCTAATATGGAGAACCAGGTTTGATTCTCTGCTCTGCCACTTGAGCTGTGGAGACTTATCTGGTGAACCAGATTAGCTTGTGCACTCCAACTGTGTTGACCTTGGACTAGTCATAGTTCTTCGGAGCTCTCTCAGCCCCACCCACCTCACAGGGTGTTTGTTGTGGGGGGGGGAGGAGTTTGTAAGCCCCTTTGAGTCTCCTTACAGGAGAGAAAGTGGGGATATAAATCCAAACTCCTCCTCCTCCTCTTCTTCTTCTTCCTCCTCCTCCTCCTCCTCCTCCTCCTCCTCCTCCTCCTCCTCCTCCTCCTCCTCTTCTTCTTCTTCTTCTTCTTCTTCTTCTTCTTCTTCTTCTTCTTCTTCTTCTTCTTCTTCTTCTTCTTCTTCTTCTTCTTCTTCTTCTTCTTCTCTAGAGCAGTAGGGAATTAATCATGGTTCTCCAGATTAGACTCCACTGCTCATGAGGAGGAGAGAATCAAATCCAGTTCTCCAGGTTAGCATTCATTGCTCATGTGGAGGAGTGTGGAATTAAATCTCGGCTCTCTAGATAAGAGTCTGCTGCTCACATGAAGAAGTGGGGAATCGAACCCGGTTCTCCAGATTAGAGTCCTCAGCTCCTAACCACTATCGAACGATGGCATGTAGAACCCATGAATCTGCCTTATGTTGAATCAGGCTAACAAGGTCAGTCTTGCCTACTCTGATTGGCCGCAACTCTCCAGGCTCTCAAGTAGAAGCTTTTAACACCACAACTACCTTGTCTTTTTAATTTGGGGTGATGGGGTAGAGTCCACTGTGAATCCAAACCAATTGGTGGAGAACCAATGTGCCCCACTGGTTTGGTGGAAGCTGTTTATGGGACAATGGAGGCCACAAACACAGCAATTGCTATCTACCAGACCACAGCCACATAGCCCGGAAAACCCACAACAACCAATAGCAATTGCTCTGCACACTCTACACACTAGCCTGTTCCTGGGGGGAAAACTCAAGAAGGGCCATTCTCAGTGTAGTTGTCATAAAGTCAACAATGGCCCCATCATGTTCTCCTGTGGGAAGCTTTCCAGCACGGTGTATTGGTTAAGAGTGGTGGGCAGCAATCTGGAGAACCAGATTTGATTCCGCCCTCCTCCACATGAGCAGCGGTCTCTAATCCAGAGAATCGTGTTTGATTCCCCACCCCTCTGCATGACGTCTGCTGGTTGACCCTGGGCCACTCACAGTTCTCTCTAAACTCTCTCAGACAGACACCTCACAAGGTGTCCGTCGGGAAGAGGAGAAGGGAAGGGTGTTTGTAAGCCTCTTTGAAACTCCTTGAAGTTAGAGAAAAGCGGGGCATAAAAACCATCTCCTCCTCCTCCTCCTCCTCCTCCTCCTCCTCCTCCTCCTCTTCTTCTTCTTCCTCCTCCTCTTCTCCCCCCTCCTCCTCCTCCTCTTCTTCTTCCTCCTCTCCCTCCTCCTCCTCCTCTTCTTCTTCTTCTTCTTCTTCTTCCTCCTCCTCCTCCTCCTCTTCTTCTTCTTCCTCCTCCTCTTCTCCCCCCTCCTCCTCCTCCTCTTCTTCTTCTTCCTCCTCTCCCTCCTCCTCTTCTTTTTCTTCTTCCTCCTCCTCCTCCTCTTCCTCCTCCTCCTCCTCCTCCTCCTCCTCTTCTTCTTCTTCTTCTTCTTCTTCTTCGTCTTCTTCTCCCTCCTCTTCTTCTTCTTCCTCCTCCTCCTCCTCCTCCTCTTCTTCTTCTTCTTCCTCCTCCTCCTCCTCCTCCTCTTCTTCTTCTTCTTCTTCTTCTTCTTCTTCTCCCTCCTCCTCTTCTCCCTCCTCCTCCTCCTCCTCCTCTTCTTCTTCTTCCTCCTCCTCCTCCTCCTCTTCTTCTTCTTCTTCTTCTTCTTCTCCCTCCTCCTCTTCTCCCTCCTCCTCCTCCTCCTCCTCCTCCTCCTCTTCTTCTTCTTCTTCCTCCTCTCCCTCCTCCTCCTCTTCTTCTTCTTCCTCCTCCTCTTCTTCTTCTCCCTCCCCTCCTCCTCCTCCTCCTCTTCTTCTTCTTCTTCTTCCTCCTCCTCCTCCTCCTCCTCCTCCTCCTCCTCCTCCTCCTCCTCCTCCTCCTCCAAAGGAGTAGAGGAGGGCATCTAGTCCCTTCCACAGAGGGATGTGTTCTGGCAGGCAACAGGAGGGAGGCCCGTGCCCCAGGCTTCCGTCTCTTATTATTTGCTTGCAAATATTACTCGCTATTAAGATAACAACCTCGCAGCCCCTCCGGGCAGTGTGGCTCATCTGTTAAAAATAAACATGGGAACACGGCCACGGCTCCTTGCTGAGCAAAAGTAACCGCAGCTGAAACCGCAGGAGGTCGGAGTCCAGCCGAGCAATTGCCTCAACGCTCCCAACGCCATCTGTTTAACGTCGCTTGGAGTTAGACTGCGTCTGGCTGGCGTTTTTGACCTCCCTCTTTTCCCGAGGCTTGAAGATGGAGTCCAAGGGCTGTTTCTACTTGTAACCACAGACGTCCTCCTTGGAGGATGCGCTCACAACTTAGCTAAGCTAAAACATTGTTGCGTAGGCGGCAGTGGCAGCTGCAGCTTTTCATCCATTCTATTTTCTTCTCCCTCTTCTTCTTCTATGTTCTTCTTCCTTCTTTCTCCTTCTCCTCCTCCTTCCTCATCCTCTGCTTCTTTTTCATCCTTCTTTTTCTCCCCCTCCTCTTCTTCTTCTTCCTCCTCCTCCCTTCTTCTCTTTTTCTTGTTCCTCCTCCTTCTCCTTCCTCCTCCTCTACTTCTTCTTCATCCTTCTTCCTTCTCCTTCTTCCCCCTCCTCTGCTTCTTCTTCTTCCTCCTACTTCTTTTTCCTTGTCCTTCTCTTCTCCCCCTCCTCTGCTTCTTCTTCCTCCTCCTCCCTTCTTCTCTTTTTCTTGTTCCTCCTCCTTCTCCTTCCTCCTCCTCTACTTCTTCTTCATCCTTCTTCCTTCTCCTTCTTCCCCCTCCTCTGCTTCTTCTTCTTCCTCCTACTTCTTTTTTCTTGTCCTTCTCTTCTCCCCCTCCTCTGCTTCTTCTTCCTCCTCCTCCCTTCTCTTTTTCTTCTTCCTCCTTCTCCTCCTTCCTCATCCTCTGCTTCTTCTTCTTCCTCCTACTTCTTCCTTCTCCTCTTCTTCATCTTTCTTCTTCCTCCTCCTCCTACTTTCTCATCCTCTGCTTCTTCTTCCTCCTCCTCCTACTTTCTCATCCTCTGCTTCTTCTTCCTCCTACTCCTTCCTTCTCCTCTTCTTCCTCTTTCTTCTTCATCCTTCTCCTTCTTCCCCCTCCTCTGCTTCTTCTTCTTCCTCCTACTCCTTCTTCCTTCTCCTCTTCTTCCTCTTTCTTCTTCCTCCTCCTTCCTCATCCTCAGCTTCTTCTTCATCCTTCTTCCTTCTCCTTCCCCCTTCTCTGCTTCTTCTTCTTTCTTCTTCCTTCTACTTCTTCACTGTCCTCAGTCTCAGTTGTCCTTGCTGCCCTTACATTCTTATCAAATGTAGCAACCTTTGACTGCATCCCTCTTGTCACCCTGCAATGGATAAAAAGCAACAATTGACCTCTCAGGAAAAGACAAGCAGTAGCCATGTGGATGACAGCAATCCTAAGCAGTCTTACTTACTAATAAATTCCATTGTATTCAATGGGGATAATCCCAGGAAAGGAGTCTTAGGATAGCAGCTGGGCAGCCCCATCCAAACTCAGGGGTAGCGTAGGTTGTTGTTTATAATACTCTATGTATTTTTGTACATTGTTGTTGTTGTAATGAAGCTTTATTAACTTGTTACATGGTACATCGCTATTTTTTGCCAGTACACCCAGTACATGGTGTATTGCTTTTCAGCATAACTGGCAAATTCGGAGAAGAATGGCTTTTGAGAGGATATTGTGTGTTTGCCGTGTGACTGTATCTCAAGCTGTACAGGGGAAAAAAAAACACTTGGCAATTATCTACAAAGGAAGGCCTCTTACAAAGCCAGAGTTGGAGAGATTTGTGCTACCAGGGATGTGGTTCTCAGAGTAAGCTGATGTTATATTAAAGCTGGCTACAAAAGCCCAAATGCAGGGTTGTTTTCCATCCATGTTGGCCCCTTCCGCACATGCGGAATAATGCACTTTCAATCCACTTTCAGTGTACTTTGAAGCTGGATTTTACTGTGTGGAATAACAAAATCCACTTTCCAACAATTGTGAAAGTGGATTGAAAGAGCATTATTCCGCATGTGTGGAAGGGGCTGTTGTGTTGAATTTGCGATTCCCTTTGTTGGAGACACTAAATTCACACCTAAAGCTCTGTGTGCATGTGTGTGCGTGCATGCATGTGTGTGCGTGTAAAACCTGACTTTTGCTATCTTCTTATTCTGATGTTTGTCCCCACTCCCGTTTTTCCAAAGAATTTGAGAAAGAGTTAGTTTGGAGCTAAGGTGCCCCAAGGTCAGCAAGAGATAAGAAACATAGCCACCTGGCATCCTGTGCCCACAGGACAATGGAAACATCCCGTTTCCCTTGAGACCAAAAATGTCAGGGGTAAGCCTAGTTATCTACTCAGCATGTGAAGCCATAAAGCAAAGATCAAGGGAAGGATGTACTAGAGCAGCAATGGTAACATAAAGCAGGCTAGTTAGATGTATCTTGTAGCAATTACAATTTGCTAGGAAAGCATCTCAGTCAACCAGATGCAATCTCCCTGACCCTAGTCTATCAGGACTCACCATGATCTGCTGTATGCAGACTGTCTCAAAATGGGAGTGGTGGCAGCTCTGTGTCTTCCTGTATTATAAAAAGGTTACATCAGAAGCCAGGTGGGAGGAAACGCCAGATAAAAGGATCTGGCAGTAGATGCTGTAGGTGTTGTGAAAGACCTTCGTTTGGGACCCTGCAGAGCTGAATAGATAGCACTGGCCTTGATGGACTGATGGTCTGATTTTTTAAAATATATTTGTTTCTGCTGTTTGTCCCCAGTTTCAAGTTGCTTCCACACAAAGGTTTTGTTTTGATCATCTTAAAAGAGTTTTTGTTCACATGAGTACTCCAAAGTCTGTTCAGCATTCAGCATTTTTCCTAAAAAGAATGCTACCCAGTGGCTGTCTAGTGGAAGATGCTGCATTGGCAACAACTCACTGTATATCAAAAAGCTTCCTTCCTTCCCTCCCTCCCTCCCTTCCTCCTTCCTTCTTTCCTTCCCATTCTTCCCTTCCTCCCTCATTCTTTCCTTCCATTATTCCTCCCTTCCTTCTTTGCCTTCCTTCTTTTTTCTTCCCTCCCTCCCTCCCTCCCTCCCTCCCTCCCTCCCTCCCTTCCTTCCTTCTTTCCTTCCCATTCTTCCCTTCCTCCCTCATTCTTTCCTTCCATTATTTCTCCCTTCCTTCTTCGCCTTTCGTCCTCCCTCCCTCTCTCTCTCCTTCCTTCCACAAAAAAATGTTCAATATTAATAAGTTTTTTTCTCTTTCATTTGCAGGGCAGCTGATCACATGATCCCGTGGAAGAGAAGCCAAAGACGCTCCATATTCAGGCCATGCATCAATGTCAACTTTGCAAAATATATTACATTTTAAAGTGCTGTAGCCAATAAACACTACAATTATAACTGTGTGTGTGGGTGGGGGGGAACCTCTTAGTCACTCTGACTGTTTCCGTCAATTGAGGCACCAACAGCTGACCTTGGCACCTGGCTCTGACCCTTTCTGAACATCCTTTTAAAACCCCATCTTGTTCCAAACTGAGTTATAGTATTGTGCTGAACTTTGGGGCCTTGGATCATGGGAGGAAATGATGTAGACAGAAAGATGCCACAGTGTAGGCAACAGTTTGGTCTTCTCGAAGGGACAAACCAGAACAGTCACACCCACCTCACATGGGTTATGCTGACATATGAAAAGGCCGTTCATGCGCTTAAGAAGCCAAAAAGACCCATTTCATCACGCACACAGTTTATATCAGTGATGGCGAACCTATGGCACGGGTGCCAGAGGTGGCACTCGGAGCCCTCTGTGTGGGCACGCGCACACAGAGTTCGTCATGTGGGGGGCGGAAAATCCACACACACACATCTAGGCTGGCCTGGGCCACAGAGCACGATGTGCGTGCACTGCGGTGAGCAGGGAGGACTCGGCTAGCGAGCCTGGTGCCTGTGTTCTGGGTGACTGCTGCCAGAGGGGGCGGGGGCACAGAGGAGGCAGAGATGCTAGAGAAGCACAGAGCGGTGTGCACGGGACTTGCTGGAGGCTAGAGCAGGCTGGCCCCTGCTCGAGCAGGTGGGGCGGAGGAAGAGGGAGCCAACTGGTTTGTTCTAAACGAAAACCTCAGCATTCAGGTTAAATTGCCGGGTTGGCCCTTTGCGATGAATAAGTGCGGTTTGGGTTGCAATTTGGGCACTCGGTCTCAAAAAGGTTCGCCATCCCTGGTTTATATCAAGAGCGAAAGAGATTTGAAGGAGAGGCTTGAGGGGTGGGGAGGGGATAGCAGAATGCAGAAGAATCTGGGGAAACAGGACGCCTCAGAAAGCTTCATCACACAACTGAAGGTTTTTCTTAATGAAAAACAAGGCTAAAATCAGGGATAGAAAAGAGAGGGTTTATCACCTTCTATGACAGTGGTGGCGAACCTTTGGCACTCCAGATGTTATGGACTACAATTCCCATCAGCCCCTGCCAGCACAGCCAATTGGCCATGCTGACAGGGGCTGATGGGAATTGTAGTCCGTAACATTTGGAGTGCCAAAGGTTCACCACCACGGTTCTATGATATAGGGTTGCCAACTCCAGGTTGAGAAAGCCAAAACTGGCAACTTGAGCTGTCTGGGATTTTTGAACAACACCTTGCTGGGCCTGGACTAGCCAGATTTTTCCTCCCACCTTTGGGGGATGGGGGGAGCAGCTTAAAACAAGTAAAATAAGTCACTGAATAAGTAAAATAAAATAGGACCCAGCGATGGCGAACCTTTTCGAGACCGAGTGCCCAAACTGCAACCCAAAACCCACTTATTTATCTCAAGGTGCCAACACAGCAATTTAACCTGAATACTGAGGTTTTAGTTTAGGAAAAACGGTTGGCTCCGAGGCACGCATTACTCTTGAGTAAGTTTGGTGGTAGTGGGTGGCTTTGCTTTGAAGCAACTGTGCAACGCTTCGAATGGGTGAATCACGACCCTCGGAGAGTTTACTCAGAAGCAAGCCCCACTGCCAGCAACCGAGCTTACTCCCAGGTAAAGGATCATGCTTTAGTTCTTCCCATGAAAATCAGTAGGGTTTAATAGCGCTTAACAGGGTTACCTACACTACTTCCCCAAAACTAGGTCTTAGGTTGAATGCTAATAATCTTCCTGAAATAATTACACTATTATCACATGACGAACTCTGTGCACGCGTGCCCACAGAGAGGGCTCTGAGTGCCACCTCTGGCACCCGTGCCATAGGTTCACCACCACTGACCCAATGGAACCGCCACGTTCAGGGACAGTAACCCTATGAGTACTAATGGTGCCCAGCAAGGTGGGTCCTTTCGAATCCATGTCCCGCTTGCAGGCCTTCTGTTTATCCACTCTGTACAACAGGGAGGTCAGACTCGCTGGACGAATGGTGTGATTCAGCATGGCTGCTCTTCTGCCTCAGGGCAAGATGGTAGGAATCTTCATTGCCAAATATTTTGAAGAGCATTCAGGGCAGCCGCGGCCACTTCCTGTCTGAGCATTCTGAACTTCCTGTTTGAGCATTCTGAACTTCCTGTCTGAACATTCTGAACTTCCTGTTGGAGCATTCTGAACTTCCTGTCTAAACATTCTGAACTTCCTGCTCGAGCATTCTGAACTTCCTGTCTGAACAGTCCGGGCTTCTTTTTGGAGCATTCTGAACGGCTCTGGGTTTCCTGTTGACTCCCAGATCATTAACAGGGTTCCAGGGGCGTAACGAGGCAGCCCTGGGCAAACTGTAGCCCTGGGCAAAACCTGAGTTGGATGCCCCCCCCCCCATGGGCGGCCACTCCACCACGACCATTTTTTTTTTGCACCAGGACATTGGTGCCTGCAGGGGGTGCAATTTTAGACATATCAGCACCTAATATCATATCATCAGGAGACTGTCCTTATGCTACTCCCCAAGTTTGGTGAGGTTTGGTTCAGGGAGTCCAAAGTTATGGACTCCCAAAGGGGGTGCCCCTATCCCCCATTGTTTCCAATGGGAGCTAATAGGAGATGGGGGCTACAGTTTTGAGGGTCCATAACTTTGGGCCCCCTAAACCAAACTGCACCAAACCTGGGGGGTATCATCAGGGAAGTCTCCTGATGAGACCCTGAAAGTTTTGAGACTGTGCCTTCAGAAATGCCCCCCCCCAGCCTGCAACCCCCAGGGACAGCGATACAGAAAACTCAATGCAGAACAAAGATTCTTGGGCAAATTTCTGGGATGTCCCTGCAGGGGGCGCATTTTTGGATGTATTGGCACCAATATTGCAGGGTATTATCTGGAAACTGTCCTTATGGTACCCCCAAATTTTGGTGCAGTTTGGTTTAGGGGGTCCAAAGTTATGGACCCTCAAAGGGGGTGCCCCATCCCCCATTCTTTGCTAAGGAGATGGGGGCTACCCTTTGAGGGTCCATAACTTTGGACCCCCTGAACCAAACTGCACCAAACCTGGGGGGTGCCATCACCTCCAGATGATACTCTGAAATGTTGGTGCCGATACATCCAAAAATGCACCCCCTGCAGGAACATCCTAGAAATTTGCCCAAGAATCTTTGTTCTGCATTGAGTTTTCTGCATTGCTGTCAATGGGGGCTGCAGGCTGTGGGGGGGCACATTTCTGAAGGCACAGTCTCAAAACTTTCAGGCTCTCATCAGGAGACTGCCCTAATGATACCCCCCAAGTTTGGGGCAGTTTGGTTCGGGGGGGCAAAGTTATGGACCCTCAAAACTGTAACCCCCCAGCTCCCATTGGAAACAATGGGGGATAGGGGCACCCCCTTTGGGAGTCCATAACTTTGGACTCCCTGAACCAAACCTCACCAAACTTGGGGGGTAACATAAGGACAGCCTCCCGATGATACACTAAAATTTTGGTGCAGTTAGCCTAAAAACTGCGCCCCCTGCAGGCCGAAAATTGAAAACCACTAAAATACCCAAAAACGAACCCAGCATTTTGATGCCCCCCCCCCACAAGGTGATGCCCTGGGCAGCTGCCCACCTTGCCCAATGGGCATTACACCAGTGCAGGGTTCCCAACCTTCAGGAAGCTCCCAGTGATCTGCTGCCATTACAATTGATCTTCAGTGGAACAAGATCAATTCCTCTGGAGCAAACGGCTGCCAGTGCACCCTATTGAAGCCCCTCCCCTTCCCAAACTCCGCCCTTCCCAGGCCCCACCCCCAAATCTCCAGGTATCTCCCAACCCAGAGCTGCCAGCCCTAATAACTAACCATCGTTTTGTGTGTTCTTCTTCATGCCGAACTTCATTAACTCTCGATTGTGGCTCAAATATTGATTTCCAAATGACAAGGACGCCTTCGTCTCTTAATTTGTCTGACAAATTAATTCAGCTGTGCCATTAAGCAATTGTTTACCCAGCTTGCCGGTGGAAAGCACAAGTTGGCACGGCCTTCCCTGCTTTAAAATATCTGTACTTTGCAGCCCATTGTTCCCCAAGGGTTGGCATTGGCTGTAGGGCATCTTGCCCAGCTGGAAGCTCTGAAGGAAAACCTCTGGGGAATGCGTTTCAGAAGAAGGTAGGAGAACAGAGGCAATTGGAAAAACTGGTTTTTTTTGTAGGGGGAAGAAGAAGAAGAGTTTGGATCTATATCCCCCCTTTCTCTCCTGTAAGGAGACTCAAAGGGGCTGACAATCACCTTTCCCTTCCCCCCCTCACAACAAACATCCTGTGAGGTAGGTGGGGCTGAGAGAGCTCCGAGAAGCTGTGACTAGCCCAAGGTCACCCAGCTGGCGTGTGTGGGAGTGCACTGGCTAATCTGAATTCCCCAGAGAAGCCTCCAAAGCTCAGGCGGCGGAGCCGGGAATCAAACCCGGTTCCTCCAGATTAGATACACGAGCTCTTAACCTCCTACGCCACTGCTGCTCCAAGGGCCATCCAGTCCAACCCCCTGCCATGCAGGACCACACAGTCAAAGTCCTCCTGACAGCTGGCCTCCAGCCTCTGCTCAAAAACCTCCAAAGAAGGAGAGTCCGCCACCTTCCAAAGCAGCGTATTCCACTGTTGCATAGCCCTTATTGTCAAAAGGTTCTTCCTAATGTTTAGGGGAAATCTCTTCTCCTGTATCTTGAATCCATGGGTCCTTGTCCTAGTTTCTGTAGCAGCAGGAAAGAAGAGGGTGCATCTGGACCTGGCCCACCCACCCTAGTGGAGAGGGGGGAGGGTGGCATGCAAGGGAAGGGAAGGGGGAGGGGAGGGAGGGAGGGATGGCATGTAAGGCGGAGGAGGGGCCCCAGCATCTGGACCTGGCCCACCCACCCTAGCAGAGGGAAGGGGAGGGAGGAGTGGCATGCAAGGGAGGGGAGGGAGGGGATGCCCTCTTCAACAGGACATCCCTTCAGATATTTAAACACGGCTAGCATGTTTCTCTTCTTCAAACTAAGCATACCTAGATCCTTCAGCCTCTCCTCATAGGGCAGTGGCGGCGAACCTTTGGCACTCCAGATGTTATGGACTACAATTCCCATCAGCCCCTGCCAGCATGGCCAATTGGCCATGCTGGCAGGAAGCTGATGGAAACAGTCCTCAACATCCTGGAGATATAAGAACCCTCCTATCATAGGGCATGGAATCCGAACCTTTTACCATTTTGGTCACCCTCCTCTGGACCCGATTCCAGCTTGTCGATATCCTTCTTGAATTCCGATACAGCATGCTGGGCACATCCATAAAATGGCTGCTGCAAAATAGCCTCTGCAGGACGCGGGGCCTTTCACAAAATGGTTGCCACAGCTTACGTACAATTACACAGTGAAGATCCTGCTGCTGTGTTGGCAGCTGCGCTTAGAGCAAAGGTGTTGTTGTTGTTGTTGTTGTTGTTGTTGTTTTAAGAAATCTGCATAGCCAATCAAATCTCCAGTGGCCAATCGGACGCCTTGCTGGGCCCAAGCCCCACCTTGTCTTGCCTGCTTGCTAAAACCATTTTGTGTGCTCCAGCAATGGTGTTGGCAGGTGCCGTCACACCCCGTTGGGAACTCCTGGGCCAAAGCCACGAAGATCTGTGCTTTGCAAACTGCTGGGCGAGTCTGCATGTAGATTTCATAAAATGGATGTGCTGAAATGTCTGACTCATCCCATCCTCAGAGGAATACCGATAATCCAAAAGACGCATCATTCCATCTACAAAATTGCTCCCGTTCTATTTGTGTCACAGTAAAACACTACAATGATCAGAGGGCTGAAGTGAGTGACAAGTTAACGCTGAGAAGTCTCCTTGTTGACTCCTTGGGTTCCCCAGTTGGTGAGAACTGTCTATTTCACTGAACTGGACAGCAAAAGCATCTACTTTTGTTCTGTGGTGCTGCCTTGACGGACGTTTCTGAATGCACAGTGGCCTTTTAAAAAGAAAAATAATGAGAATGAATGAGCAGACTGTAGATCCAGAGGTGGGATCCAGCAGGTTCTCACAGGTTCCCGAGAGTAGGTTACTAATTATTTGTGTGTGCCGAGAGGGGGTTACTAATGGGTGATTTTGCCACGTGATTTTTGCCTTAGTGACACCCCTCCTCTCTGCAGTAGCGCGCAGAACTTGAAGCAGTCTAGCAGGAGGTGCACCGGCATGCGTGGCAGCCTGCACCTGCGTGCATTCATTTCCATGGGACCGGCTTTTGGCGCGGCTGCGTCCTTGCCACAGCCCCGCCCAGGAATGCCCCGCCCCCGGAATGCCCGGCCACGCCCCCATCATGCCCCACCCAGCCCCATTGGCGCTATGCCACAGTTTGAATCCCACCACCTTGGGAACCTGTTACTAAAATTTTTGGATCCCACCACTGCATAGATCCCCTTCTGATATCAACATCTGAATATTTCTACTACTCTCCTCCAAAAGCTCAGTACCGTTCAGTGTAATTATCAGTCAGTCTTAGAGAGACAAAAGAAACGTATGAGATTCACTGGTTTGGATCCTGTGCAACAGGTCTACGAAGACATTTGGTTTCCTCTAATGCAGTCGCCTTTCCATTGATGCAAGAACCTCTTGCGTCAATGAAAAACTCGTTGTGCTAGAGGGCAGCATGGTGAATAGCAGAAGATCATACAATATGTAACAGTGTGTAAATTTAAGCAATCCACAGTGTAAACAATAAAGAATTACTTATATGTAACAAGAACATATCCATAAGTTCACATCCCAAAACAGTTAACCAAAACAGTTAACCAAAGAAGAACAAAGACTCGTGTCAGCAAATGCATCAGATGCTCCATACAAGATCAGATCAGAGATGGGTTTCCAGGTAAGTGCCCATTTCATGACCACGTTTCCACTTCATCAGTGCCCGTGTTCATGCTCGCTGATTTCGAGTACACAAATTCCAGTCATTTTCCTCCCCGTTAAGTTTGTGGTGCCCCGAGACTATAGTCTCAATCGAAGACCTCAGAACTGGAGTGTGATATTCTTTACTGGAGAACTATCGCAGGATATTGGCAGGCCGTAAACCATAGACAGACCTGAAAGGACATGGCAAGCTGTTCGTTGTTATATGCATGAGAGCCCCTCCCCCTTTCCAGCACCAGGTGGAACCAGGTTTGAGCAGACAGTGCAACATAATTGGATGTTTACATAATGACGAAGCTGGGTTCTCAGGGCAGAGAGAGAGATACCAAGCAAATGGAATGCGAACAAGCAATTTCCCACACGGAGGTCCAGGGAGAGATATGGAAGAATAGTGCGACAGCGATTGCCAAAGAGCAGGCAGGCATAGAAAGAGGGAGAGTCCAAGGACACTTTCCAAGCTCCTGGCAGAAGCTACAGCAATACAAAGGCCCCTGGACCCCAGTAGATGAGGAAAGCATCAGCATGGAAGGATCATCAGGGTCATGACAAGGTTGGAGATTCTCCGGTTTGATGTGTCCCTTCTATCTGGGCTAAGTCATGACATGTCCTTGTTCTATGTCAGTAATTATTTTATTGTTTACACTTTGGCGTGATTAAACTCACCAGCGTGGTGTAGTGGTTAAGAGCAGGTGGATTCTAATCTGGAGAACCGGGTTTGATTCCCTACACCTGAGTGGCAGAGGCTTATCTGGTGAACCAGATGTGTTTCTGCACTCCCACATTCCTGCGGGTTAACCTTGGGCTAGTGCCGTGGTGGCGAACCTTTGGCAATCCAGATGCTATGGACTACAATTCCCATCAGCCCCTGCCAGCATGGTCAATTGGCCATGCTGGCAGGACTGATAAGGAGAATATGAATCCTTATCTGGAGTGCCAAAGTTCCTCCCTACTAATGATCTGATCCTCTCAGAACTCTCTCAGCCCCACCTACCTCATAAGGTGTCTGTTGTGGGGGGAGTAAGGGAAAGGAGCTTGTAAGTCACCTTGAGTCTCCTTACAGGAGAGAAAGGCGGGGTATCAATCCAAACTCTTCTTCTATTTCATATTGTATGATATTGCATAGTTGGTAGTCATAGTTTGGTAGGTTCTGATTTTTTTTGTTCTTGAATAATATTATTATTATTATTATTATTATTATTATTATTATTATTATTATTATTATTATTATTATTATTATTAAATTGGATTTCGTAGACCGAGTCATCCCCGGAGGGCTCTAGGCGGTTTACAACACAACACATAATATCCCACAATCATTTAAAACACAATTGCAAGCCTTAAAACCAATAGCAGCATACAGAATCCTAAAAACAGAGCCAACTCAAATTCCCTATGAGTGGCGCCCGGTCCCACGGCTGGGAGGGGCAGCAATGCCAGGAGATGGAGCCAGTATAAGGCATCGCCAAAGAGGACAACATATTCCAACATATGGAATAGTAGAATAGACCAGCGGGGATCCAAATGAGGTTGCCAACTTTGGGCTGGAAAATTCCTGGAGATTTGGGGTGGAGCCTGGGCAGAGTTTAGGTAGAGGAGAGACCTCTGCGTGGTATAGTTCCATACCGTCCACCTCGGCCATTTTCTCCAATGGAACTGGCCTCTCTAGTCTGGTAATCGGTTGTAATTCTGGAAAATCTCCAGGCCCCACTGAACGGCTGGCCACCCCTATCTCTGATACGCTGTTGTACTTGTTCTTGGTGTCCTGGGGTTTCTTAAAAGGATCCAGCTGAATCATGGGGAATGGGTCATGTTCAGAAGAACTCCCTCCCTCCCCTTGTCTCTCTGAATTATAGGAACAAACAGTAGGAATAAATAGTAGGCTGCTAGGAACACATAGCAGGATGCTAGGAACTAACATCAGGGGGGCAATTACTGTCCTAATCATTCACTTCCAAGAGGCATCTTAAAGGCCTTGGCTGGAAACACAATTCTTGGCTCAGTGGACCTTGTATGCGATTCACTTGGAACTCTTCTTAGAGTTTTAAATGGCTCAGTTTTGTTTCATATCTAATAAACTAAGAATAAAGCATTTGAGAGAGGAAAGGTGGCATGATGCAGCCCTTGCTGATGTGAAAAGCTAAGTAGGGTTGGTGCTTGGAAGGGAGACCACCAAGGAAGACTCTGTAGAGCCTAGGTGTCAAACTCGTGGCCCTCCAGATGTTATGGACTACAGTTCCCATCATCCCCTGCCAGCATCATGCTGGCAGGGGATGATGGGAACTGTAGTCCATAACATCTGGAGGGCCGCGAGTTTGACACCTGTGCTGTAGAGGAAGGCAGTGACAAACCACCTTTGCTTCCCACTCTCCTTGAAAAACCCCTTCCTGAGGTCCCCCTAAGTTTGAAGCTAAGCAGGGTCACTACTTGGAAAGAAGACCACCAAGGAAGACTCTACAGAGAAGGGAATGGCAAACCATCTCTGCTTCATATTTGCTTTGAAAGCTCCTTGCTGGGATTGCCATAGTCATGACTTGGTGGCACTTTACACACACACACACACACACACACACACACACACGCCACACACACACACGCCACACACACACACACACACACACACACACACACAAAGCAGACAGGGCTTTCTTCGCTTACAAAAAAAGATGACCCAGGCAGAATTTGGAAGCGCACACACTGTGTAGCCTATGCTGAACTTTTCCTCGTGTTTTCACATGATCAAGAGTCCCAAAGGTGGGCCATATAAAACAATAAACATTAGAGCAATTAAAAACAACATTCAATTATAAAATAATAATTATTTATTTATTATTATTATTTATTTGATTTAATATACCGTCCCATTCCATAAAGGATATACAGCAAAGCAACACCTGAACTTGGAAGCAGTGGCGTAGTGGCTAAGAGCAGGTGCACTCTGATCTGGAGGAACCGGGTTTGATTCCCAGCTCTGCCGCCTGAGCTCTGGAGGCTTATCTGGGGAATTCAGATTAGCCTGTACACTCCCACCTTGGGCTCGTCACAGCTTTTCGGAGCTCTCTCAGCCCCACCCACCTCCCAGGGTGTTTGTTGTGAGGGGGAAGGGCAAGGAGATTGTAAGCCCCTTTGAGTCTCCTTACAGGAGAGAAAGGGGGGATATAAATCCAAACTCTTCTTCTTCTTCTTCTGGAAGACAGGCCAATAATAATAAAGTCTCTGCCCACTGGAGAAAAACACCAATAAAGGGAGGCAGACAAATCTCTCCAGGAGGGAATTCCAAGGTACTGGTGCCTTTCTCAGATCTACACCCAACAAGTCTCAAATGATGGGGACAGCTCTGAAGATGACCAGAGTAGATTCATTTGGCAGAAGGAGGTCCGTAAGGTAGGTTGGTCCCAAGTCATGCAGGATTTTAAGATCAACGCTAGCACCTTGAGTTAAGTCTGAAAACAAATTGGAAGCCAGTATAGATGGGGAAAGCTAGAAGGTCCCTGCAACTCATTCCGGGCAGCCCTGTGACCACAGCATTCAGCACCAACTTGTTGGCCCCCTGGACCATTCAATAACAAAACCCTTTATTCAGTTGATTTCTGTATGTGCACCAGCATCAGGAATAAGCATTTAGACTTCTATTGTCAGAACTAAGCATAGCCAGCAATGCAACCACCATTATACCCCATGTCACCCCACTCCTGCCTGCCAGTTCCCAAGGGGGAATAGCACCAGTGGCGGGATCAAAAAATTTTAGTAACAGGTTCCCATGATTGTGGGATTCAAACTATGGTGTAGTGCCAATGGGGCTGGGCGGGGCATGACTGGGGCGTGGCCGGGCATTCCTGGGGCGGGGCATTCCTAGGCGGGGCTGTGGCAAGGACACAGCCACTACGCCAGTCCTTGGGCGGGAAACAAATGCACGCAGGCACAGGCTGCCACGCACACCGGTGCACCTCCTGCTAGGCTGCTTCAAGTTCTGCGCGCTGCTGCTGAGAGGAGGGGCGTAACTAAGGCACAAATCACGTGGCAAAATCGCCAATTAGTAACCTTCTCTCGGCACACACAAATCATTAGTAACCTACTCTCGGGAACCTGCAAGAACCTGCTGGATCCCACCTCTGAATAGCACCCTTCCAGCCCTTCGACCCAGGGAAGAAGAAACTGCTCCCACCCCCACCCCTGATCCAAACAACCTACATTCCACACTGCAACAGCAGGTGTCTAATGAGCTGATAAGGCCTGAGAAGCAAAGCAGAAAAACATAAGGAGAAATTGGAAGAGAAAGGTTCGCACATCCCGGGCAGGAGACATGGCAAGACCAAACAGGGTCTGATCATGAGACAACTGCAGCTTCTGGGCAGTCAAATATGATGTTATGTATGTATGTATGTATGTATGTATGTATGTATGTATGTATGTATGTATGTATGTATGTATGTATGTATGTATGTATGTATGTATGTATGTATGTATTAATCAATCAATCAATCAATCAAGCAATCAATCAATCAATCAATCAATCAATTAAAATTAATTAATTAAAACTAATTAAATAAAATTAAATAATTAATCAAGTAAAATTAATTAATTAATTAATTAACTAATTAATTAATTAACTAATTAATTAAACAAACTTACAGGCCGCCTCATCCCCGAAGGGCTCAAGGCGGCTCACAGTATGGCTGTACTCCAGGACAGCAAATCAAAACAACATAAAACTTAAACTCATTAAAACATTAAGCAGCAGTTACTCACGGCAAATATAGATTAAAAACAATAGAAGTTGTTTAACAAAGTTGTTTGAAACAGGCGCCCGATCTAAAGGCCAAAAAGAAAGGGAGGGAGTAGGCAGGGCCCGTGATGGCATCGGGGAATCAGGCCCAATGAAGATGAAAAAGAACAGGCAGCCTCTGTTTCAGTTTCAGTGGGGGGGGGGCAGTAAAACCGTGGCCAGCCCCTCCAAAAGCCCGGTGGAATAGCTCCGTCTTACAGGCCCTGCGGAACTCACCAAGGTTCCGCAGGGCCCGGACAGCTGGAGGTAGAGCATTCCACCAGGCAGGGACCGGAGCCGTAAAGGGGTCTCCGTAACCACTGCTAGCTTAGGGGGTTGCCAAATGGGGTATAGAGAAGAGGTCAATCAATGACCATCAATTACTGTCCCCAAGGCTTCAGGCACAGAAAGGTTCTTGATATAATTGACTACCCTATTCTTTTACATGGAAATGCGGGACACCGAAACAGCTACCTTTGGGATGTAAGCAAATGCTCCACCCCTAAGGCACGTGACCCCTGCCCTAACATCCCAACTCCTCCACAAGTGCTCTGTCCTTGAAACGACAGATGAAACACGGCCCTGCTGGGCGACAGAACACGTCCCAAGTTTCATTTCTGGAGTTTTCCCACTTTCCTGTTGCAATCGGGAAAACCCTGCAGCGCATTCCACTCCGTGCAAACGAGTCCTGAAATTGGATTCTGCGAGACGGAGGTTTAGCCTTGAGACCTGGCACTTCAAAAATGTCTCGTCTCTTTGAGCGCGGACCGGCTTCTGTTCACCAGCCTGGCTGAGGGGGCTGCGAAATTTCTGCCTCGCATTCTCCGGAGTCAACTTTGCCTTTGGAAGTTCTTGAAAGCGTGCCGGAACTCACAATTTCACTTCAGCGCTAAGTGAGCCGCCCAAGAGGATCAGATTGGCTTAGACCCTGGTAGCTCACAGGTGCATAAATGAATAGTTAAGCTGTGTTGTAATGTGTGCAGGTGTGTGTTATGTGCCGCCGAGATGCTTCCAAATTATGACGGCCTTGTAAATAATGACCTCCCCAAACATCCTGTTATTTATCTATCTCGGGAGCAGCGGTGGCATAGGAGGTTAAGAGCAGGTGCACTCCGATCTGGAGGAACCAGGTTTGATTCCCAGCTCTGCTACTTGAGTTGTGGAGGCTTATCTGGGGAATTCAGAGTAGCCTGTGCACTCCCACACACACCAGCTGGGTGACCTTGGGCTAGTCACAGCTTCTCGGAGCTCTCTCAGCCCCACCTACCTCACAGGGTGTTTGTTGTGAGGGGGGAAGGGCAAGGAGATTGTCAGCCCCTTTGAGTCTCCTACAGGAGAGAAAGGGGGGATATAAATCCAAACTCCTCCTCCTCCTCCTCCTCCTCTTCTTCTTCTTCTTCTTCTTGCTCAGATCTTGCAAACTGAGGGCTGAGACTTCCGTGATCGAGTCAATCCATCCCAGGTTGGGTCTGCCTCTTTTCCTGCTGCTTTCAACTTTCCCCAGCCTCGTTGTCCTTTCCAGTGAGTCTACTCTTGTCCGAATGTGACCAAAATACAATCGCCTCAGTTATGGTCGTTTTAGCCTCTAGCTGGATTTGATCTACAACCCACTTATTTCTCTTTTGGGCAGTCCATAAGCATAAGCATTTTATCCTCTCGCACTGAGGATACCCCTCGGGGAGGTGGGGGGCTCCTTTTAGTGGGTGATTCGATCATTAGAAATGTAGAGAGTTGGGTTTGTGAGAGGCGTGATGACCGCATGGTGACTTGCCTGCCTGGTGCGAAGGTTGCGGATGTCACGCTTCGTCTAGATAGGCTTTTAGACAGTGCTGGGGTGGAGTCAGCAGTTGTGGTCCACATTGGCACCAACGACATTGGGAAATGTAGCCGGGAGGTTCTGGAAGCTAAATTTAGGCTGCTAGGAAACAGGTTGAAGTCCAGGACCTCCAAGGTGGCATTCTCAGAAATGCTACCCATTCCACGCGCAGGGCGAGCTAGGCAAGCGGAGATACAGGGTCTCAATGCGTGGATGAGAAGGTGGTGTAAGGCAGATGGTTTCAGATTTGTCAGGAACTGGGGAACCTTTTGGGACAAGGTAGGCCTGTACAAACGGGACGGGCTTCATCTTAACCAAAGAGGAACCAGGCTGCTGGCGCTCAACATTAAAAAGGTGGCAGAACAGCTTTTAAACTGATCACTGTGGGAAAGCCGACAGGAGCTGAGGTGACTTCGGTTCGGAATACAGTATCTATGGGGATGCAGACAGAGAGGGAGGTTTTTCTAAATCAACCACATACAAGCAAGGAACATAGCAATGTGCATGTGACAAGGGATAGTGTCTACAAAAGACTTCAGGGTAAAGCACATAAATCCCAGGTTAAGGACAGAGACAGGGTATACAGGTGTCTCTATGCTAATAGTAGAAGCATTCGACCGAAAATGGGGGAGCTAGAGAACAGAGTTTTGAAGGAGGACTTTGATATAGTGGGCATTACAGAGACATGGTGGAATGAGGAGAACCAGTGGGATGCTGTTATACCAGGCTAAAGGCTCTATAGGAAGGATAGGACAGGGCGCATTGGGGGTGGAGTTGCCCTTTACATTAAAGAGAGCATAGTATCACATAAAATAGACAATGCAAGAGGAGCTGGTTCCCCTACAGAATCACTGTAGATATCAATACCAGGTGTGAAGGACAGTTTAATATTAGGAATATATTATCGTCCCCCTGACCAAAGTGCACAAGAGGATTCTGAGATGGAAAAAGAAATTAGAGAGGCCAACAAAAACAAAAATGTAGTGGTAATGGGTGATTTTAACTATCCCCATATAAACTGGAAAAATGCATGTTCAGGTCATAGTAAGGAGAGAGCATTCCTGGATATGCTAAATGACTGTGGCTTAGAGCAGATGGTTGTGGAACCAACCAGGGGAGAGGTGATCCTAGATCTAATTCTATGTGGGACCCAGGACCTGGTGCAGGAAGTCAGTGTTGTTGAGCCGATAGGGAACAGCGACCACAATGCTGTCAGATTCAGTATCTCAGCATGCGAACAAGTGACAACTACTAATGTAGTTACATTCGCCTTCAGAAAGGGAAATTTCTCAAAGATGAGGGGGATAGTGCGCAAGAAGCTGAAAGGGAAAATCAAGAGAGTCAAAACTGTCCAAGATGCTTGGAGGTTATTTAAAAACACAGTAATAAAAGCTCAGCTGGAATGTGTTCCACAGGTTAGAAAAGGCAGCACCCAGTCCAAAAGAAAGCCACCATGGTTAACAAGAGAGGTTGAGGAAATTATCAGAAAAAAGAAAATGTCTTTTAGAAAATGGAAGTCCAGTTTGGCTGATGAAGAATATGAGAGGGAACACAAATGGTGGCAAAAGAGAAGCAAGTTAGCTGTAAGGGAGGCAAAAAAGGATTATGAGGAACGCATGGCTGCAAACATCAAGACCAGCAACAAACAGTTCTTCAAGTACATCAAAAGCAGGAAGCCAGCAAGGGAAGCGGTAGGCCCGTTAGATGACAAAGGAACAAAGGGTGTGCTAAAAGATGGCAGGGAGATTGCAGAGAAGCTGAATGAATTCTTTGCATCTGTCTTCACCCAAGAGGAGGTGAGGAACATTCCTGCACCTGAACCAAGCTTCTTAGGAGGCGAATCCGAGGAACTAGCGAAGATAGTGGTAGACAAGGAAGAAGTTCTGGCAGCCATTGATAAACTAAATGCTACCAAATCCCCTGGCCCAGATTGCATTCACCCAAGAGTTCTTAAAGAGCTCAAGCATGACCTTGCTGATCTTCTCACTTTAATATGCAACTTATCCCTGAAATCAGGCTCCATCCCTGAAGACTGGAAGATGGCCAATGTCACACCAATCTTTAAGAAAGGATCTAGGGGGGACCCGGGAAATTACAGGCCAGTCAGTTTGACATCTGTTCCTGGTAAATTAGTAGAATCTATCATTCAAGATAAAATTATAAAACATGTAGAAAAGCAAGACCTGCTGAGAAAGAGTCAGCATGGCTTTTGCAGAGGCAAATCCTGTCTTACAAACTTACTAGAGTCCTTTGAGGGTGTAAACAGGCATGTGGACAGGGGTGAACCAGTGGACATTGTCTACTTGGATTTCCAAAAGGCTTTTGACAAAGTTCCTCACCAGAGACTGTTGAAAAAACTCAGCAATGAAGGAATAAGAGGGGAAGTCCTCCTATGGATTAAAAACTGGTTGAGAAACCGGAAACAAAGAGTGGGTGTAAATGGGAAGTTCTCACAATGGAGAGATGTCGGGAGTGGTGTCCCCCAAGGATCCGTTTTGGGACCAGTGCTCTTTAACCTATTCATAAATGACCTGGAAGTAGGGGTGGGTAGCGTGGTGGCCAAGTTTGCAGATGATACCAAATTATGTAGGGTGGTGAGAACCACAAAGGATTGCGAAGAGCTCCAAGCGGACCTTGATAAATTAGATGAGTGGGCTCAGAAATGGCAAATGCAGTTCAATGTAGCAAAATGTAAAGTGATGCACATAGGGGCAAAAAATCCAAACTTCACATACACGCTACAGGGGTCAGTGCTATCAGTCACAGACCAGGAAAGGGATTTAGGCGTCTTAGTTGATAGTTCCATGGGAATGTCAACTCAATGCATGGCAGCTGTAAAAAAAAAGGCAAACTCTATGCTGGGGATCATTAGAAAAGGAATTGATAATAAAACTGCAAAGATTGTCATGCCCTTATATAAAGCAGTGGTGCGACCGCACTTGGAGTACTGTGTCCAGTTCTGGTGCATCTCAAAAAGGATATTGAGGAGATAGAAAAAAGTGCAGAGAAGGGCAACAAGGATGATTGAGGGACTGGAGCACCTCCCTATGAGGAGAGGCTGCAGCGTTTGGGACTCTTTAGTTTGGAGAGGAGGCGGCTGAGGGGGGATATGATTGAAGTCTACAAAATTATGCATGGGGTAGAAAATGTTGACAAAGAGACATTTTTCTCTCTTTCTCACAATACTAGAACCAGGGGACATTCATTGAAAATGCTGGGGGGAAGAATTAGGACTAATAAAAGGAAACACTTCTTCACGCAATGTGTGATTGGTGTTTGGAATATGCTGCCACAGGAGGTGGTGATGGCCACTAACCTGGATAGCTTTAAAAGGGGCTTGGACAGATTTATGGAGGAGAAGTTGATTTATGGCTACCAATCTTGATCCTCTTTGATCTGAGATTGCAAATGCCTTAACAGACCAGGTGATCGGGAGCAACAGCCGCAGAAGGCCATTGCGTTCACATCCTACATGTGAGCTCCCAAAGGCACCTGGTGGGCCACTGCGAGTAGCAGAGAGCTGGCCTAGATGGACTTTGGTCTGATCCAGCTGGCTTGTTCTTATGTTCTTATGTTCTTATTGTCACTGTGCAAGCACAACGAAATTTACAGCAGCATTCCTCGATGCCCACAATTTCAGACTCATACCCCGTCCTCCCTTTCCCCTTCCTCCACCCATCCCTACACAGCCCCAAACACATCAACACGAAGCCCCGGAGTTCAGCATCGCCACAGCTCTAGAGTAGAAGCTGTCTCTAAGCCTCTTTGTCCTAGTTTTGGCAGACCTGTATTGTCTGCCGGGTGGTAACAGTTCAAAAAGAGAGTGTGCTGGATGAGACGGGTCTCTCGGAATATTTTGGGCTTTCTTTAGGCTTCGGGAATTATAGAGTTCTTCCAAGGAGGGGAGAGGGCAGCCGATAATCCTCTGAGCAGTAGTGATCACCCTTTGGAGCGCCTTCCTATCCGCCACTGTGCAACTGGAGAACCATACACAGATGCAGTAGGCTAAGAGGATCCACAGGATCCATAAAGCTCCCCTCAAACTCTCCAAAGGAATCTACTTTCATCCTGTCCAGTTTTCTTCATTGTTCTTTCCTGAGACCAACCGATAGGTCCAGCTAGTTTAGTATTGCCTACTCTGGCTGCCTTGGCAATAGCTCTCTAGGGCAGTGGTGGCGAACCTTTGGCACTCCAGATGTTATGGACTACAATTCCCATCAGCCCTTGCCAGCATGGCCAATTGGCAGGGGCTGATGGGAATTGCAGTCCATAACATCTGGAGTGCCAAAGGTTCACCACCACGGCTCTAGGGTGTCACGTAGAAAAAAGCCATTCCTGCTACCTGAGACCTTTTCAACTGGGCTACTAGGGATTAATCATGGTTTGAATTTTACAGGAGAGAAAGGTATAAATCCAAACTTCTCCTCCTTCTACTGAGTCGCAGCACTTCCCTACAGCAGAAGAGCAGAGGTCCCACAGTTCCTAAAACCTGGAAACTATCAACATTTGAGACTGTATTGTCGAAGGCTTTCACGGCCGGAATCACTGGGGTGCTGTGTGGTTTCCGGGCTGTATGGCCGTGTTCTAGCAGCATTCTCTCCTGACGTTTCTCCTGCATCTGTGGCTGGCATCTTCAGAGGATCCTCTGAAGATGTCAGCCACAGATGCAGGCGAAACGTCAGGAGAGAATGCTGCTAGAACATGGCCATACAGCCCGGAAACCACACAGCACCCAACATTTGAGACTCTTAACTGTTCCACCATTCTTTGTCTCCCTGGGATTTTTCATATACACAGGTTACCCTCCTGCCAAATGTTCCTATGTGAGGCAATCAGCCATTTTGGCCACCTACTTGCCACCTCCTTAGAATCATAGAGTTGGAAGAGACCAGAAGGGCCATCAAGTCCACCCCTCTGCCATGAAGGAACAGACAATCAAAACACTCCTGACATCTGTAGATTCAGCCTCTGTTTAAAAACCTCTAAAGAAGGAGACACCGCCACTCTCCGAGGCAGTCAATTCCATTGTCGAACAGCCCTGACGGTCAGGAAGTTCTTCCTAATGTTTAGAAGGAGGAGGAGGAGGAGGAGGAGGAGGAGGAGGAGGAGGAGGAGTTTGGATTTATATCCCCCCTTTCTCTCCTATAGGAGACTCAAAGGGGCTTACAATCTCCTTTTCCTTCCCCCTCACAACAAACACCCTGTGAGGTGGGTGGGGCTGAGAGAGCTCCGAAAAGCTGTGACTAGCCCAAGGTCACCCAGCTGGCATGTGTGGGAGTGCGCAGGCTACTCTGAATTCCCCAGATAAGCCTCCACAACTCAAGTGGCAGAGCTGGGAATCAAACCCGGTTCCTCCAGATCAGAGTGCACCTGCTCTTAGCCACTTTGCCACTGCTGCTCCTGTTTAGGTGGAATCTCTTTTCCTGCACCTTGAATCCATTACTCCTGGTCCTAGTCTCTGAGGCAGCAGAAAACAAGCTTGCTCCCTCTTCAACGTGACATCCCTTCAAATATCTAAGCATG
Organism: Sphaerodactylus townsendi; assembly: GCF_021028975.2. Lineage (NCBI taxonomy): Eukaryota > Metazoa > Chordata > Lepidosauria > Squamata > Sphaerodactylidae > Sphaerodactylus > Sphaerodactylus townsendi. Next base: position 64,544,441 of record NC_059433.1, read on the forward strand.
GCTATCATATCCCCCTTCTCCAGACTAAACATCCCCAGCTCCCTAAGCCTCTCTTCATAGGGCGTGGATTGCAGATCTTTTATCATTTTGGTTGCTCTCCTCTGGACCTGTTCCAGCTCGTCAATATCCTTCTTAAATTGTGGTGCCCAGAACTGAAGACAATACTCCAGGTGAGGTGGGGCCAATACAGTGTAGAGTGGTACAATTACTCCCCTTTATCTAGACACTGTACCCTTATGGAGGCATCCCAGAATTGCATTGGCTTTCTTGGCTGCCATATCAAACACCTGACTCTTATTCAGTTTGTAATCTACTAAGATTCCCAAATCCCTTTCACATGTACTGTCAAGCCAGGTGTCACGCATCCTATACCTGTGCATTTAATTTTCAGCCCCAGTTTCGGCAGGTTCTTGCCCCCTTAATTTTAAACTGAATTATCTCTTGAATAATCAGGATCGTATGATATTGAACATGGTGGACAATTTTGTGATCAAAACTGTGGATTAATCTTTTGGATTCTCTTTTCTGTTCACAGTATTTGTATACATTTTGGACATTCCTTCTAGTTCTCTTATTCTGTTTATTTGTGTTTGGTGATTCTCTTTTTGATGCCTAATAAAAGTTTCTGAACTGAACTTCATTTCATTTTTTCTGCCTAAGTGTAGAATCTTTCATTTATCTCTGTTGAAATTAATTTTGTTCGTTTTGGCCCAGCTCTCTAATCTGTCCAGATCATTTCGAATCCTGTCCCTGTCCTCCAGGGTATTAGTTACCTCCTAGTTACCCCTGTCCTACAGAGTATTAGTTACCTCCTATTAGTTACCTGTCCCTGTCCTCCGGGGTATTAGTTACCTCCTAATTTGGTATCATCTGCAAATCTGATTTGTTGTAGTCATACAACTTCCATTTGGAGAAGTTGCCTGAAACTTTTTGGGATGCCATCTCTGGTCTAGCATTGGTTCACTAGACCAGCTTTGTCAATTTCACTGGGCTCAGTGATAGACCTTTACCAGGCCAGGGAGGGTGAGGAAGCCCTTCTGAGCATTCTGAAATGGTGGCTCAAAGAGTGGGAAGAACTATTGTGGTGTAGGCCGGGAAAGGCGGGATGGAGCAAGAATTCTGAAGTTAAGAACATAAGAACAAGCCAGCTGGATCAGACCAGAGTCCATCTAGTCCAGCACTCTGCTACTCGCAGTGGCCCACCAGGTGCCTTTGGGAGCTCACGTGCAGGATGTGAAAGCAATGGCTTTCTGCTGCTGCTGCTCCCGATCACCTGGTCTGTTAAGGCATTTGCAATCTCAGATCAAAGAGGATCAAGATTGGTATCCATAAATCGACTTCATAAATCTGTCCAAGCTCCTTTTAAAGCTATCCAGGTTAGTGGCCATCACCACCTCCTGTGGCAGCATATTCCAAACACCAATCACACGTTGCGTGAAGAAGTGTTTCCTTTTATTAGTCCTAATTCTTCCCCCCAGCATTTTCAATGAATGTCCCCTGGTTCTAGTATTGTGAGAAAGAGAGAAAAATTTCTCTGTGTCACCATTTTCTACCCCATGCATAATTTTACAGACTTCAATCATATCCCCCCTCAGACGTCTCCTCCCCAAACTAAAGAGTCCCAAACGCTGCAGCCTCTCCTCATAAGGAAGGTGCTCCAATCCTTCAATCATCCTCGTTGCCCTTCTCTGCACTTTTTCTATCTCTTCGATATCCTTTTTGAGATGTGGCGACCAGAACTGAACACAGTACTCCAAGTGTGGTCGCACTGCTTTATATAAGGGCATGACAATCTTTGCAGTTTTATTATCAATTCCTAAAGATAGCCTAATGCATATGAATCTCCCTTTGCTTTCCTTTCAAAGGGAGAGGGAAAAGTCACACTTGAAGAGCTGGTGGAATTCATGGGGATTCTCTGATATGAGGGCAGGGACTGCCGGTGAAGGGGAAATGTGTGCCTAACAGAGAATCAAACCTAGAGGGAATGTACATTCCCAATGAAAGAGACCACATGTGTGTAAATGCCCACTGCATGGGACAATTAGAAACAGTGGCATCCCCAAGGCAGCCATTATGTAGGTTTGCTAGGGCCAGTTTCGAAACTCCTGGAGATTTGGGGATGGACAGGGATCCCACCAGGGTACGGTTTACAGAGGTCACACTCCAAAGCAGCCATTTTCAGGGAGCAGATCTTTGTAGCATGGGAATGAGCTGAAATGCCGGGAGATCATTCTCTTTCCTTCTGGCCAAGCCGCCTTGAGCCAGCCTTTTAGACCAATGAGCATGTGTGAAACAATCCCTGATCTAGCTAGTTATTAAGGTAGCATTTCATTGGCCAGAGAGGGCAGGGAGTTGAAAACATTCGACGGCACGTGCATTTCGCCCCTATCGTATAGCTCAGGGGTCTGCAACCTGCAGCTCTCCAATTGGCCATGCTGGCAGGGGCTGATGGGATTTGTAGTCCATGAACATCTGGAGAGCCACAGGTTGCAGATCCCTGGTATAGAAGAAGAAGAAGAAGAAGAAGAAGAAGAAGAAGAAGAAGAAGAAGAAGAAGAAGAAGAAGAAGAAGAAGAAGAAGAAGAAGAAGAAGAAGAGGAGGAGGAGGAGGAGGAGTAGTTTGGATTTATATCCCCCTTTTCTCTCCTGCAGGAGACTCAAAGGGGCTTACAATCTCCTTGCCCTCCCCTCCTCACAACAAACACCCTGTGAGGTAGGTGGGGCTGAGAGAGCTCCGAGAAGCTGTGACTAGCCCAAGGTCACCCAGCTGGCATGTGTGGGAGTGTACAGGCTAATCTGAATTCCCCAGATAAGCCTCCACAGCTCAAGCGGCAGAGCTGTGAATCAAACCCGGTTCCTCCAGATTAGCTACACGAGCTCTTAACCTCCTACACCACTGCTGCTCTCTCTCTCTTTACACAGGTAGCAGCTATAGCAATATGAATGTGCTCCCCTCTCGCAATGGATTCTAACCCGGCTTGCTCACGTGCCCATTCATTACACCCTCCGATACAGCAGAGCTGGTGTCGAACTAATTAGACCCCAACAGGAAAAAAAGTGGTTATAATTAGACTGGGGCATCTTTGTGAAACGCAACGAGTGGGTTTAATTGGTCTCGTCCTTCTCTTAATGATCCTAGAATTTATGAGTTTGGGTGGGCAAGAGATGCGCCTCCCCCCCCTTTCCCATTCCTTGGCATGAATCGTGGACAGTTCCTAATCATGACAGGTGGGGAAAAAATCATGCTTCGAGCCACTTAAGTCATTGGTTTGTTTTTTAGAATGCCTGCCAAACACTTAAAATGTTCAGCGGACATTTGTGTATTTGAGGAGAGGCTTGCAAAAGGTGCATCCACACTCCCATAGGTATTTGCTGAATTCTTTTCTTGCAGTTCCTTCTCTCTAAGCTACAAATTAATCCTGGAGGATGGTTCTTTTTAAGTTCATGGAGAACCTGGTTTTTTTCCCCTTCCGGGTCTTCTTCCTCGTCATCCCTGGTATGACTTCCGGTAGAGAATGATGGGAACTGTAGTGTTCACAACATGGTTGTTGTGAGTTTTCTGGGCTGTGTGGCCATGGTCTGGTAGTTTTTACTCCTAATGTTTCATCCACATTGATGACTGGCATCTTCATGGGCATGTCACGGCCAGATGAACTTTTCTCCATAGCACATCTTGCTGTGATATATCTCTGAAAATGTATGTATGAATGTATGTATGTATGTATGTATGTACGGACGGACGGACGGACGGACGGATGGATGGATGGATGGATTTAGGGAGCAGCAGTGGCGTAGGAGGTTAAGAGCTCATGTATCTAATCTGGAGGAACCAGGTTTGATTCCCAGCTCTGCCGCCTGAGCTGTGGAGGCTTCTCTGGGGAATTCAGATTAGCCTCTACACTCCCACACATGCCAGCTGGGTGACCTTGGGCTAGTCACAGCTTCTCGGAGCTCTCTGAGCCCCACCTACCTCACAGGGCTTGCTGGAGATGGCAGTGGGCTGCAAATGCCTCTTCAGCTTCTGAGACCCAGCAGCATCATCTGGGTGACTTTGGGCTAGTCACGGTTCTTTGGAGCTCTCCCAGCCCCACCCACCTCACAGGGTGTTTGCAGGAGAGAAAGGGGGGATATAAATCCAAACTCCTCCACCTCCTCCTCCTCCTCCTCCTCCTCCTCCTCCTCCTCCTCCTCCTCCTCCTCCTCCTCCTCCTCCTCCTCCTCCTCCTCCTCCTCCTTCTTCTTCTTCTTCTTCTTCTTCTTCTTCTTCTTCTTCTTCTTCCTCCTCCTCCTCCTCCTCCTCCTCCTCCTCCTCCTCCTCCTTCTTCTTCTTCTTCTTCTTCTTCTTCTTCTTCTTCTTCTTCTTCTTCTTCTTCTTCTTCTTCTTCTTCTTCTTCTTCTTCTTCTTCCACTATATAAACGGATCCAGCCTATGCCAACTTCCTTTTCCTTTCAAAATTGATTTTAGATTATTACCTTTAAATGCCATGTTGTTGTTTTGCTTGAGATAAAAGTTTAAGGGAAATGAGGGGGTATACACCCCTGAACGGCAAACATGGACTGCTGATTTCATAAGGGATCACAGCTCCCGCACCGCTCAGTTGCCCCCCACGGAGTTCAAAATCGAGCAGCGGCTTCTCAGCTACCCTCTGCGATTTCCCCTCCTCCCCCAGAGTTCTCCTGCCCTGAACTTCACAAAGTGTTAAATCCAATTTTCTTGCTGAACACCTCTGGTGACGGCGGCTCTGCCACCTCCCAGAGGAAATTACTCCCTGGACCCCCTGACCTGCGGTTAACTGCTCTTTCCTGGAATCAAACTCGAATTTTCGATTTTCTCCCTTCCTGTCTGTCTGTGTCCCAAAGTCTGACCGCCCAGTGTGGTTCTTTCCCATGGAGCAGGCCAAGAAAGGAGTAAGTTACAACAGGCCCACAAAGGGAAAACTGTGGGAGTTTCTATGTTGTATTGTCGAAGGCTTTCACGGCTGGAATCACTGGGGTGCTGTGTGGTTTCCGGGCTGTATGGCCGTGTTCTAGCAGCATTCTCTCCTGACGTTTCGTCTGCATCTGTGGCTGGCATCTTCAAAGGATCATCAGATTATACCCAGAAGAAGGAGGAGGAGGAGGAGGAGGAGGAGGAGGACATAAGAACATAAGAACTAGCCTGCTGGATCAGACCAGAGTCCATCTAGTCCAGCATTCTGCTACTCGCAGTGGCCCACCAGGTGCCTTTGGGAGCTCACATGCAGGATGTGAAACCAATGACCTTCTGCTGCTGCTGCTCCTGAGCACCTGGTCTGCTAAGGCATTTGCAATCTGAGATCAAGGAGGATCAAGATTGGGAGCCATAGATTGACTTCTCCTCCATAAATCTGTCCAAGCCCTTTTTAAAGCTATCCAGGTTAGTGGCCATCACCACCTCCTGTGGCAGCATATTCCAAACACCAACCACATGTTGTGTGAAGAAGTGTTTCCTTTTATTAGTCCTAATTCTTCCCTCCAGCAAGAAGGAGGAGGAGGAGTTTGGATTTATATCCCCCCCCCTTTCTCTCCTGTAGGAGACTCAAAGCGGCTTACAATCTCCTTGCTTTCCCCCCCAACAAACACCCTGTGAGGTGAGTGGGGCCGAAAGAGCTCCAAAGAACCGTGACTAGCCCAAAGTCACCCAGATGTTGATGCTGGGTCTCAGAAGCTGAAGAGGCATTTGCAGCCCCCTGTCAACTCCGGCGAGCCCTCGGTGATATCAAGCACAACGACCTTCAAGCAACGACAGGTCAATCTCCTCACCTACTTCGTATTCAGCGGGGTAAACCGAGGATATGGTCTCTCTGAAGGCTGTCGGGCCAGTGCCATTATGTTTCACGGGATGAAATCCGCGGAAGGCAACAATGAATGGTAAATGGATGAACTTTACGAGTTTGTCTTAGGCGCCCTTTCGCTGTTGCTACTGTAGGGGTGGGCATGGATATCCCGTCACTCCCCAAAGGTTGCTTTTTCAAACACCACCTATGTTTCCGGCTTAAGTATTTCATTTACCGAGCAGATAAAAGCCCCAGCTGTCTCCAACGGTTAGTATTTGCCATGTTTTATTTATCACCCTTTGTTACTTTATTCATGACAAAGGACACCTGAACGTCCTTCCGATAACCTCTAAGTCTGAATGGACTTACAAGCAGCCAGTGGAATTGGTTCGGGAACAGATGGGTGGGGGAAAGGGGAAAGAATCTTTACACCCTTTGATAATCAACGCTGGGTTTTATCTGCCTTTCTCCTACCAGAAGCAGTTTTCGTCACAGAAGGAACAGGAATGCGTTGATTTCAGCGAGGTCGGAAGAAGATGGTTGTCGTCAGCTACTAGGTTGGTCTGCTCTGCTCCCCAACGGGCCTTGAAGAAGTGGTGGGGAATCAACCCGAGGTTTGGGGAATCGACCAATCAACAGGATTTTTTTTTGCAACTCTCTTGCCGCAGTTCAAGTTTCTCGGTGCTTTTCTTTAAGTCTCTGTTAATTAATGTGTTACACGTCCTGCTTGACTGTCTTCCATTTGCAGCCTTCAAAGATGCTTAAATGGGACTCCTAGGACAGGGGTCTGCAACCTGTGGCTCTCCAGATGTTCACGAACTACAATTCCCAACAGCCCCTGCCAGCATGGCCAATTGACCATGTTGGCAGGGGCTGATGGGAATTGTCGTTCGTGAACATCTGGAGAGCTGCAGGTTGCAGACCTCTGCCCTAGGAGATCCAGATCCTGAAGGAACGCAGACCTGCTTTGATTCGTTGTGTCACTGTCCTACAAACCCTAGAAATGATTTGTTGATGTTGCCTGTGAAGGAGGAGGAGGAGGAGGAGGAGGAGGAGGAGTTTGGATTTATACCCCACCTTTCTCTCCTGTAAGGAGACTCAAGGTGGCTTACAAGCTCCTTTCCCTTCCTCTCCCCACAACAGATACCTGGTGAGGTAGGTGGGGCTGAGAGAGTTCTGGGAGAACTAGCTCAAAGTCACCTAGCAGGAATGTAGGAGTGTGGAAACACCTCTGGTTCACCAAATAAGCCTCCGCCACTGAGGTGGAGGAGTGGGGAATCAAACCCAGTTTTCCAGATTAGAATCCACCCGCTCCTAACCACTACACCATGCTGGTTAACTGCGTAGCATAATGGTATATATGCAAGACCTCACTAAGCCATCAACTCAACTGCCTTATATTGAATCCAACCATCAGTTCATCAAGGTCAGTATTGTCAACATTCGAATGGATGCTGCTGCCAAATTTCAAATTGCAAGAGAGTTATAGTTTTTCAAAAAAGGTGGATCTAACCAGAGGTGGGATCCAGCAGGTTCTCACAGGTTCCCAAGAGTAGGTTACTAATTATTGGTGTGAGCCGAGAGGGGGTTACGAATTGGTGATTTTGCCATGTGATTTTTGCCTTACTTACGCCCCTCCTCTCAGCAGTAGCGTACAGAACTTGAAGCAGTGTAGCAGGAGGGGCACCAGCGTGCGTGGCAGCCTGCGCCTGCATGCATTCGTTTCCCACCCAAGGACCGGCACAGTGGCTGCGTCCTTGCCACAGCCCCACCCAGGAATGCCCCGCCCCCGGAATGTCCAGCCATGCCCCTGTCGTGCCCCACCCAGTCCCATTGGCGCTACGCCACAGTTTGAATCCCACCACCATGGGAACCTGTTACTAAAATTTTTGAATCCCACCACTGGAGCTAACCAGCTTTCCCATGGGTGAAAAAGGCTGTGCGGCAGGTTATTTGTTTATTTGAAACACTTACTAGCTACCTTGCTACCTTAAGGGAACTCAAGATGTCTTGTGGTGGTTGTGGAAAGTGCCATCAAGCCACAGCCAACATATGGTGACCCTGTACAGTTTTCAAGGCAGCAGATCCACATAGGTGATTTGCAATTACCTGCCTCCACATCGTATCCCTGCAATTCTTTGATGGTCTCCTATCCAACTACTTACCAAGGCTGACCCTGCTTAACTTCTGAGATCTGGGAAGATCAGGCCAAAATGGGGCTACCAGGTAAGGACCAAAGCAACTTAAAACACTAACTCAGAATTACCAATTCTTTTCCTGACAACATCACCTGTCTGGCATGAAGATCCCATAACAAGGAAAAAATTTTTGACTGTCCTATGGATGAAAGAAACTCATGATGATGGGTACACAAAACAGGGCCTTTTCAGTGGCCACCCCATGATTATAAAACAACCTCCCTAGGGAGGTGTGCCCAACTTCCTCATACTTGATCCTTTGGAGACAAACAAGAGAGAGATTTATTCATGATTAAGGTGACAAGATTGTCACCTTTAAAACCGGGACAGGGGGTGGTTGTGCACGCACGTGCACAGCCACAGGAGCACACTGTCTTTTGGGGTGCTCCCCGGACTCCCACCCTGAAACCGGGAGCACCCCAAAAGGCAGTGCACACCTGCGACCGCGTGCATGGGAGGCTGCCACACTACCTTCTGGGGCACTACCCTACCGGGAGCGCCCCAGAAGGCAAAATTGGGACAGGTACAAAACCCTGCGGGACGCGGGACAGATTGGTGTAAGGCGGGACTGTCCCATCAAAAGCGGGACGTCTGGTCACCTTATTCATGATGGTATTTCACAGAATCATAGAGTTGGAAGAGACTACAAGGGCCTTCAAGTCCAACCCCGAGCCATGCAGGAGCACACAAAACAATCCCAACATATGTTCATCCAGCCTCTGTTTAAAAACCTCCAAAGAAGGAGACTCCATCACTCTCCGAGGCAGTGAGTTCCGCTGTCGAACAGACCTGACAGTCAGGAATTTCTTCCTGATGTTTAGGTGGAATCTCTTTTCCTGCACGTTGAATGCATCACTTCGTGTCCTAGTCTCTGAGGAATCAGAAGACAAGCTCGCTTGGGTGGGGCTGAGAGAGCTCTGAAGATCTTCTTTGAGAATTAAAAGTTGATATTCCTGGTCAAATAACCTCTCCTTAATACAGAGGTGGGATCCAGCAGGTTCTCACAGGTTCCCGAGAGTAGGTTACTAATTATTGGTGTGTGCTGATAGGGGGTTACTAATTGGTGATTTTGCCACGTGATTTTTGCCTTAGTTACGCCCCTCCTCTCAGCAGTAGCGTGCAGAACTTGACGCAGACTAGCAGGAGGTGAACCAGTGGGACATGGCATCCCTTCAAATATTTAAACATAGCTATCATGTCCCGCCTCAACCTTCGCTATTTGACTGACTCTTCTGCCTACCAACAGTTCTAAACGATTGGTTTTCATGCATTTTATCGTATTTTATTATTATTTATAAGGCAACTTAGACTTGTCTCTCGCCCACATGTTTACAGTGTTTGCTGAGACAGAAGAAACCCGGGGATACAGTTTTCTAAGTTGCCAGGTGCATCAAAACTAAAAAAAACAGCCAGTACACTCTACGTCTAATGAAGCAAATAACATCTGCAAAGGACCATCCGCCAGGGCTGTTTGAAACAGCAAAGAGCCTTGTGAATCATTTAAAAATCACACCTTTGGTAATCAAAATAAATTTAGAAGACATTATGCATGCAAACGACGTTGCTTTATGAAATGCTGATTAGACTTCTTTTTCCCTGCACAGTCACTTAGTGTGTGTGTGTGTGTGCGTGTGTGTTTGTGTGTCCTCCCATCGACGTGCCGAATTCTAAGCAGGCGCTGTCGCAAGCACATCTATCTCAATCTTCGTTGTAAATTGTCAAGGGGGAAAGCAGAGGTGGGAGCGCATTAAAAGCGAGGTTCTCAGAAGCTGTTTCTGGAATTTTTCTAATGATAAAAGAAGATACTGATCAGCCCAGTGGACTGAGAGGAAAGCATCAGGTAGTTTGAGTCACTAGAAACTGGTCAGAAAGTTCTCCAAAAGCACGTGAGTCAAATTTAGAAGCAGATACAGATGAGGATAATTTCATTGGCATTTAATTAGAAACACAAATAAAACAAAAAAAAGTATAGTGCTGTCAAATCGGACCCCTCCCGCCCCCCCCCCCAAATATGCAAACTATAAGCCCGTGGTAGCGAACCTTTGGCACTCCCGATGTTATAGACTACAATTCCCATCAGCCCCTGCCAGCATGGCCAATTGGCCATGCTGGCAGGAAGAACTGATAGAGTAATGATCCCTATCTGGAATGCCAAGGTTACTCCTACTATAAAACCATAATGGTGCTTGCTCGAGTATAGTCGTAGATAACAACGCAAAGACGTAGCTCACATTTTATATAGATACTGTGTTTCCACGAATATAAGACAGTGTCTTATATTAAATTTTGCTCCCAAAGATGCGCTATGTCTTATTTTCAGGGGATGTCTTATTTTTCTATGTTCTGTTCGTCGGGCATGCTTCCAAACAAACACTTTGCTATGTCTTACTTTCGGGGGATGCCTTATATTTTGCACTTCAGCAAAATCTCTACTATGTCTTATTTTGGGGGGATGTCTTATATTCGGGAAAACAGGGTACCTAAATGGACAGACACACAATAGGAACCTGTAAGGGTTTCAATGGTGTTGATGGTAAAGTAACCTTGAGTGCATTCCACAGCCCGGGCGATGGGCCAGCTTCATCGGCGGAGACCTTATCTCTGCGCGGGAGATGAGGTCTCCGTTCCCATGGGAAGCAGGAAGGGGGATGGGATGAATAGAGTTATAACCTGTGCTTCTGGCGGGAAGTGTCATTCCTGCCACTGCGTGTACTTGAGCTTTCTAAGATGTCTGAATAAACGGTCTTTCTCACCAAAGAGCCTTTTATTTCTGCTTCTATGGAATTCCTTACATTGTGGCAGGAATCCTAATCCATCTATCTTACTAGTGCAGTGGACCTCTAGTGTCTCGACATGGAGAGGTTGAATGTTACTGCGGAAGGTGCGGTAGCCCCCAAAGAGGGCTCCGACCTTTCCCTTCTGGATCTGGAGGAACCGGCAGGAGAGCAGACACCATGCTGGTGAAATGCTTTCCGTCCTGCCGTATCAGCACGAGTCTTCCTTTACTCCGTTGGAGCGAGGGGCGTGGCAGCGACCATGGGGACTTACATGAGTGGATTTGGGGCTGTCTATGGATCGGCGCCTGTGGATCCGGATCTCTACCGTTTTCGTGTGGATTACAAACCTCAGATGCAACCTGTCATGGAGGAGGCGGGCCTGACCATCTTTCATCGCGGCAGCCCAGGAATCCATTGAGCGATTCCTGGACTTCGATATTTTTGGTGATGCTCCCAAAGAACCACCGTGGCACAGCACTGGGGCCCGTCCGAAGGACACTGGGACTAAACCTGGGATTGGGAGGGTATCCGTGCCGTCTTTCAATCGGACCCCTGATCGGGCCAGCGACGCACCTGAGGTGCCCGGGGAGCCACGGTGGCTCACGGTGTCTCCGATGTCTCGCTTCCAGGCGGCGAAGAGTCGAAGAAAGCCTGCATTCCCAGCGGATCTGTTCCCTCTCCCATCGAGAGGACTGGGATGAGGAAGTGAGGCTGACTTCGCGAGATGCCCAAGCAGCATGGAACCGTGAAGCGCCAGCTATGGGAGGAGGAGCGGGCACAGTTGCAGCAAGAGCGCGAAAACCTGCAGAGGGACCGGGACCAGCAGCATAAAGAAGTCCAACTTCGAGTTGGACCGTGCCAAAGATGCGCTCAAACGGCAATATCGCCAGAATCTGTCAGTCCATGATAAGGTCCTGGAACACTCCAGACTGGATTTACAGCGGCAACGCGCGTTCAGGCGCTAGCGCACGCATAAAGTGAACTTACTGCAGCTTTTAAGCGGGACGAACTGGCTAAATTGGAGCGAGAAAAAAGCTGCTCTGCATGCGCACCAGGATGCATTGACCTGCAAGGAGAGGGAGCTGGCTGTGTTAGAGAGGGAGCTAAGGAGGCAGCAGACCAGGAAGCCCCAAGTTGGAGTCTATGCTGTTACTGATAATGCCTGCGCCAGAGGCCACGTATCTGGGTCCTGCCACCCAAGCGCCAGCGGCACCGCCAGCGCCCCCGATTCCGGCCCCCCCCGTGCAACAGCTGCCTGCCCAACCTGCTCAACCAGCGCAACCGCCGCCCCAGCAGGCGCCAAGAGCCGTGGAGCGAGGTTACTTTAGGCCCCGATACGGCCCGTTTTGATGGGACCGCTTCCAAACTTCCTACTTCATTTTGCAACTCAATGCCCACTTGGAAGACTATGATGATTTATACCGGTCTGAGCGCGAAAAAATACGGGACATCGGCTCAGTCCTGGATGGGGCAGCAGCCGACTGGTTCGTGACTCTTTGGATTTGCAAGATGAAGACTCTCGCGACGGTGCCGCATTCCTCCAAGCCTTAAGAGCGCGCTTCCAAGATCCAGGCGCCGAGAATGAAGCTATCCGCACCATCAAAACTATCCAGCAAGGCAACCGCCCGTTTGCAGAATTTGCCCGTGAATTTAGATGCGGCGGCTTAATTTCGACTTCCTCCTGAGTGGCCTGAGCATGGAAATCGCGAATACTTCTCCGGATGCTGTGGGCGACAAGCTGCGCGGAAACGGTGTTTTAGTCCGGGTACCTACGATACTATTGCAGATTGGATCCAGTTGGGATCCCAGGTGGCGTCTCGTTTGGAATACGCTCGTGCCGGAGGCCGCCCACGCCAAAACTTGCCACTGCGCCCACCAAGCCAAGCCCAGCCGCCCTACCGAAACCACCTCTGAGCGCCGTCGCCGACTGGGATTGTGTCTTTACTGCGGAGGGCCAGGTCATCCTAGCGCCAACTGTCCCAAGAAACAAAACCAACCGCTCCAGCTTCTGGCGCACTCCATCCGCCAAGCCACCACGCAGATCGGGGCCGCCTCCGACGGGCTCGTCTAAAGCGGTCATCGAAGGCGACCCAGAGGAGGGGGAAGCAGCTGTTTGCCTTTCTTCAGCCCCCATGGACATGGGCCCGACTCCTGGCGGTGAGTGAAGGCAGCGCTCCCATTACTGTCCAAGCGTTTCTGGCCAACCCGCTAAACACACTGAGCATTATAGCCTCGGCCCTTGTGGATTCTGGCTGCTCCCATTGCTTAATGCGGCCCCAGGTGGCAGAGGAGCTAGAGTCTGGACCAAATTCCCCTGGCTAAGCCCATACCATTCACCCAAATGGGCGGCAGCCCCTCGGGAGCGAAGGACCGGCCCAGTTCAAAACACAACCGGTTCTCCTCCGTTGCGCCCGACCATTGGGAGAAAATTAGTTTTATTTTGGCGCCAGTAGCCAAACACTCCATAGTTTTGGGCATGCCATGGTTATTGTTACATGAACCAAAGTTCATTTGGAAAGAACGGATCTTAGAATTCACTGACCCTCCCTGCGGTGAACACATGAATTGGGGAAAACGCAACTGCTCCTGACACACACCCCTCGCTGGCTTCGTCAGCGCGTGCTCCCGATTCTAGTGGCATCCCACCGGCGTACCATGATCTAGCCAGAGGTTTGCAGGAGCAAGGATGCGATCAGTTGCCACCCCATAGAGACACTGACTGCAAAATCGATTTATACAACCAGAGCAACTGCCCAAAGGTAGAATCTACCGTATGAGTCCCAATGAGGAGAAGGAACTTCGGTGCCTTCTTGGATAAGAACCTCGCCTTCGCATGAGTTCATACGACGGGCTACCAAACACACACACGCTGCTCCCGTTTTGTTTGTGAAGAAAAAGATGGGTCTTTACGGCTTTGCACAGATTATCGAGGTCTCAATGCAGTCTCCCTGTCCAATAAATATCCTTTTGCCTTTGATCAAAGACCTTTTAGATGCACTGGGCAAAGGACGCATTTTACTAAATTGGACTTGAGAGAAGCTTACTACAGGGTCAGAATTGCTGAAGGCTATGAACACTTGACTCGCGTTTAACACAAAATTTGGACAGTTTGAATACTTGATAATGCCATTCGGGTTAAGTGGGGCCCCCGGGGCTTTATGGCCCTTATCAACGAAGTTCTCCATGATTTATTATACAAAGGGAGTTGTGGTATACTTAGATGGCGTTTTAATTTATTCACAAACCATAGAAGAACATGAAACATTGGTTCGGGAGGTATTGAAACGCTTGCTCGACAATTCTCTCTTTGCCAAACTCTCCAAATGCTGTTTTCACCAGACCTCCATTGACTATTTGGGTTACCGGATCTCGCCCGAGGGCTTGAAAATGGATCCTGCTAAAATTGACGCGGTCCTTCAATGGCCTGCCCCCACCAACCGCAAAGAACTCCAATCTTTTCTTGGTTTTGCTAATTTCTATCGTGACTTTATACCCCAATTCGCTGAACTGACCCTCCCTCTCACAGACCTCTTACGCACTAAGGGGAAAGATCCACTGTCCGCCAAGCCCGGAGCCCCCCTTTCCTGGTCTGAGGAGTGTCAAACAGCCTTTCAACTCTTAAAGGCTGCTTTTACCACCGAACCTATCCTAAAGCATCCAGACCCAGATCTCCCGTTTGTGGTTCACGTGGATGCCTCGGACAAAGCACTTGGGGCAGCCCTGTTGCAGAAAAATAAAGATGGTAGGCTGGTTCCGTGTGCTTATTTATCTAAGAAATTCTCTGGTGCTGAACTCAACTGGACTGTAGGGGATAAAGAGACTGCGGCCATCAAAGTAGCACTCTCCACTTGGTGCCACTGGCTGGAGGGGGCTAAACACCCCTTTCAGGTTTGGTCGGATCACAAAAACCTGGCCGCTCTTTCCACCCCCCTCAAGATGTCCGCAAAACAGCTCCGTTGGGCCGATTTCTTTTCTCGTTTCTCTTTTACAGTCCATTTTTTCCCCGGGAAAACCAATAAACTGGCTGACGCGCTCTCCGTGCCTACCGAGGGGGGTGGAGCTGCCTTACGAGACATTCCACGCACTGTTCTCTCCCCCTCCCAGTTGGGGCTGGCTGTCACCCGATCTCAAACGTCCACTCCTCCTCCACCGCCCATTCCTAGTCTCGTCTCTCCTTTCCTGCGGGAACTCGAGGAGACGGGGCTGCACGAGCCTCCAGCGGAGGAAAGTGACTCCCAATTGCGTTTGGAGAATGGAGTTTGGCGGAGGGGGGAATGTTGGTACGTGCCTCCCCCCCTCCGCAAGCAGGTTCTTGAAGCCTGCCACGATGCCCGCTCGGCTGGACATTTTGGCTTTCTGAAAACTCTGCATTTAGCCCGCCGTCAGTTCTGGTGGCGCGCAATGCGCAAGGACATTGAGGCGTATATTAAAGGTTGCTCGGTTTGTGCAGAAGCCAAAACCATCCCAGGAAAGCCCCATGGGCTGTTGAAACCTCTCCCGGTGACCTCCCGCCCTTGGGAAGTCATCTCCATGGATTTTATTACAGATTTGCCCGACAGTCATGGCAACACGGTTTTGTGGGTGGTGGTGGACTTATTTTCCAAACAAACCCAGTTTATTCCGGTGGTAGCTTCCATCCCCTCCGCTCCTAAGTTGGCACGGCTGTTCATTCAACATGTTTACCGTCTACATTCCGCCCCGTTAAGGTGGTTCTCCGACCGCGGCCCCCAATTCATTTCAAAGTTCTGGAAGGCGTTTTGGGGGTTGTTGGGGGCAGCTGGCAAGGTCGCCGCCCTACGTTCAAAGTGACGGTGAGGCGGAGAGAACGAACAGAACCCTAGAGCAGTATTTACGTTGTTACACCAACTACCACCAGGACAATTGGTGCGAGCTCATTCCGTTTGCGGAATCGCCTATAACAATGCGGTTCATAGCAGTACAAAGAAAACCCCCTTTGAAATTGTGTCTGGTCGCTCCTTCCCGCCGTTGCCACAACTACCCACGACAGCTTTGGACCCTCCAGAGTTTCAACAATGGATTTCTATCCCTAGCTGAGGGTGGAAATGCGGTCCAGACCGCCTTACAACAGGCTAAGGATTCCCAAAAGCTGCAAGCGGATAAACACCGCTTCGGATTTCCCTCTGCGTGTGGGCGCTTGGGTGTATTTGTCTACTAAAAATCTCAGAGGCGGGCATCAATTTTCGAAACTTGGGAAAAGATTCGGGGGACCTTTTCAGATTACTAAAGTGATTAATGATGTCACTGCCCGATTGGATTTGCCTAACTCTCTTAGTAACATTCATCCTGTCTTCCATTCCAGCTTGCTCAAGGAGGCTCCAGCTTCCGATGCCTGGCACGACCCGCCGGAGAGGCCCCCACCGACTATTATTGATGGCCACAAGCACTACGAAATTGACGCCATCCTAGACTCTCGCTTTAATCGCAAACGCTTGCAATATTTAGTCTCTTGGGTGGGATATTCCTCTGGGTATAATCAATGGGTTTATTCCGAAAATATTGAGGCCCCCACCCTTATTTCTGCTTTCCACCGCGCCTTTCCGCATAAACCTGGGGGGGAGGGGTCTTCTTTAAGGGAGGCAGAGTGTAAGGGTTTCAATGGTGTTGATGGTAAAGTAACCTTGAGTGCATTCCACAGCCCGGGCGATGGGCCAGCTTCATCGGCGGAGACCTTATCTCTGCGCGGGAGATGAGGTCTCCGTTCCCATGGGAAGCAGGAAGGGGGGATGGGATGAATAGAGTTATAACCTGTGCTTCTGGCGGGAAGTGTCATTCCTGCCACTGCGTGTACTTGAGCTTTCTAAGATGTCTGAATAAACGGTCTTTCTCACCAAAGAGCCTTTTATTTCTGCTTCTATGGAATTCCTTACAGAACCCAAAGGTCACGAGGAAGGAAATATCCCTTCAAAATCTATATAATCCATCTTCATTGCAGAAACATAGTAGAAACATAGTAGAAACAAGTGTTCCCTGTCAGCACATAGCTATGAGTCAAAAGAAGAAGAAGAAGAGGAGGAGGAGGAGGAGTTTAGATTTATATCCCCCCTTTCTCTCCTGCAGGAGAGTCAGAGGGGCTTACAATCTCCTTGCCCTTCCCCTCCCCCCCACAACAAACACCTTGTGAGGTGGGTGGGGCTGAGAGAGCTCTGAAGATCTTCTTTGAGAATTAAAAGTTGATATTCCTGGTCAAATAACCTCTCCTTAATACAGAGGTGGGATCCAGCAGGTTCTCACAGGTTCCCGAGAGTAGGTTACTAATTATTGGTGTGTGCTGATAGGGGGTTACTAATTGGTGATTTTGCCACGTGATTTTTGCCTTAGTTACGCCCCTCCTCTCAGCAGTAGCGTGCAGAACTTGACGCAGTCTAGCAGGAGGTGAACCGGTGGGCGTGGCAGCCTGCGCCTGCCTGCATTCGTTTCCCGCCCAAGGACCGGCGCAGCGGCTGCGTCCTTGCCACAGTCCCGCCCAGGAATGCCCCGCCCCCGGAATGCTTGCCCCCGCCCCCGTCATGCCCCACCCAGCCCCACTGGCACTACGCCACAGCTTGAATCCCACCACCATGGGAACCTGTTACTAAAATTTTTGGATCCCACCACTGCCTTAATATGTATATTATATTATGCAGGTTTCTGACTGTAGTAAATATTTTTTGGATTTGAATGCACGGGCAGTTGAGAATTGGGGATACTTATCTTTGGATCTTGGCCACAATCTCTCTCTCTCTCTCTCTCTCTCTCTCTCTCTGCCTTTGAGTGACTCACCTCTCACGAGCAGAACAGCCACATTAACTCCATTCCAGAGAGAATTAATCTGCTGTCAATTTGGCTTCAGAGGAAGAACCTGATACATTCATCAATAGTCATCCTGTTCAAATATTAATGCTCATAAATGGCTTTTAGGAGGCTCTGAAATAAGATCGAGTGACGCTCCGTCAGCAGAGTCATTGCGGGGACAAGGACAGACATGTCATGTTGTTTTTGAAACCCGGTTTGCGCATGCACTCTGGTGAAGTGGTTAAGCTTGGAGTAGTAGTGGTTAAGAGCAGGTGGGTTCTGATCTGGAGACCAGGGTTCGATTCCCCACTCCTCCACCTGAGCGGCAGAGGTTTATTTGGGGAACCAGAGGTGTTTCTGCACTTCTACATTCCTGCCGGGTGACCTCGGGCTAGTCACAGTTCTCTCCGAACTCTCTCAACTCCATCTACCTCACAAGGTGTCTGTGGTGGGGAGAGGAAGGGAAAGGAGCTTGTAAGCCACCTTGTGTCCCCTTACAGGAGAGAAAGGTGGGGTATAAATCCAAACTACTACTCCATTTCAAGGGGGTGAGATAGAAAATATTTTGTGAACCTTTTGAGGAATCTGTGTGGAAATGGCCATTGATACTGTCTCCTTGTATCCCGGAGCCCAAATGAAGATGCAGACATTGGCTTTGAGCAACTGGAGATAGAATGTATTCATCGGGGTGAAAGCTAAACCCATTCAAGCAAACCATCCTTGCCAGTGAAGGCTGCGGAACACATTTATGGAATCCAAACAGATTTTCATCCTGATTTTGCTCCAGGGAACTTGGGGCGGGGGAAGCCTTGTGCTTCTTTCCGTCCCCCCTTGAGCCTTAAAACTTAGCCTAGACTGCGAGAGAAAGCAGAAGTGGCGTAGTGGTTAAGAGCAGATGCATTCTAAACTGGAGAACCAGGTTTGATTCCCCGCTCTGCCGCTTGAGCTGTGGAGGCTTATCTGGTGAACCATGATTATCATGTGCACTCCAGCACACGCCAACTGGGTGACCTTGGGCTAGTCACAGCTTCTTGGAGCTCTCTCAGCCCCACTCACCTCACAGGGTATTTGTTGTGAGGAAGGAAGGGCAAGGAGATTGTAAGTCCCTTTGAGTCTCCTACAGGAGAGAAAGGGGGGATATAAATCCAAACTCTTCTTCTGAGTGTGCAGAGGAGAGGATGTGGCTCAAGAGGTAGAACATCTGCTTCGCATGGAAAAGGTTCCATGTTCAATCCCTGGCGTTCCAAGATGGCAGTTGATATGAAACCCTGCTGAGCTGCTGCCAATCACAGTACACAACCGCCACATGAACTAATTAGCTGTCATGTAAGTGAGAACAATGGACCACTTGTCTGAACCAGGAGGACATCTTCAAGAAGGATATTGACAAGCTGGAACAGGTCCAGAGGAGGGCAACCAAGATGGTCAAAGGTTTGGAATGGATGGTCAAAGGTTTGGATTTATGGAGGAGAAGTGGATTTATGGCTACCAATCTTGATCCTCTTTGATCTGAGGTTGCAAATGCCTTAACAGTCCAGGTGCTCGGGAGCAACAGCTGCAGAAGGCCATTGCTTTCACCTCCTGCATGTGAGCTCCCAAAGGCACCTGGTGGGCCGCTGCGAGTAGCAGAGAGCTGGACTAGATGAACTCTGGTCTGATCCAGCTGGCTTGTTCTTATGTTCTATGTATGTTCATGCCCTACAAGGAGAGACTTAGGGAGATGGAGATGCTTAGTTTGGTGAAGAGAAGGTTAAGAGGTGACACGATAGCCCTGTTTAGATATTTGAAGGGATGTCCTGTTGGGGAGGGAGCAAGCTTGTTTTCTGCTGCTCCAGAGAGTAGGACCAGGAGTCATGGGTTCAAGGGGAAGGAAAAGAGATCCCACCTGTTAGGAAAAACTTCCTAACAGTAAGGGCTGCTCAATACCGGAATACACTACCTCGGAGTGTGGTGGAGTCTCCTTCTTTGGAGGTTTTTAAACAGAGGCTGGATGGCCATCTGTCAGGAGTTCCTGCATTGCAGGGGGTTGGACTTGATGGCCCTTGGGGTCTCTTCCAACTCTATGATTCTATGACTCTTCTAAAATTCTTATCAGGGGAAGGCCTCCGCCTCTGTGCCTATTTGTTTGTAAGCTGCTTTGAAACTCCTCAAAAGAGAGAAAGGCAGGATATAAATCCAAACTCCTCTTCCTTTTCCCCCCCTTTCTTCCCTGGAAAACCCTACCGGGTTGCCCAAAGTCGCTGGCAGCTCGGCAGTACTTTAGACACACATTTTCCTGGCAGAATCATTGGGCCTTTTACATGATGCTGGGAAACAGATGTTCTTGCTCTTCGCATGCCCAATTAATTCATCACACAGAACATATGGTTTCCCATATGACCTCACAGCTGCATCTGTTCGGCAAGATGCACCACTGGAACCAAAGTGATGACTTATTTGGTGATCCTGTTTCGTGGTGCAGCTTTTTAAAAAGAAAGGTGCCCTTTCATGCAGACGAAACATGGCTAAGGAGCGACAGTTTAAGAGATAGCCCAAAGACCAGAGGGGGGGGATCCAGCAGGTTCTCACAGGTTCCCGAGAGTAGGTTACCAATTATTTGTGTGTGCCGAGAGGGGGTTACTAATGGGTGATTTTGCCACGTGGTTTTTGCCTTCGTTACGCCCCTCCTCTCAGCAGTAGCGCTCAGAACTTGAAGCAGCCTAGCAGGAGGTGCACCGGCGTGTGTGGCCGCCTGCGCCTGCGTGCATTCGTTTCCCGCCCAAGGACCGGCGCAGCAGCTGCGTCCTTGCCACAGCCCCGGCCAGGAATGCCCCGCCCCGGAATGCCCAGCCACGCCCCTGTCGTGCCCCGTCCAGCCCCATGGGCGCTACGCCACAGTTTGAATCCCACCACCATGGGAACCTGCTACTAAAATTTTTGGATCCCACCACTGCCCGCAGGGTGCAGTGGTTAAGAGTGGTGGACTCTAATTTGGAGAACTGGGCATGATTCCCTGCTCCTCCAAATGAGTGGCAGAATCTTACATGGTGAACTGGATTTGTTTCCTCGCTCTTACACATGAGTGGTGGATGGTGGACTCTTATCTGGTGTACTGGATTTGTTTGCCTGCTCCTACACTTGAAGCCTGGTGAGTGACTGTGGGCTAGTTACAGTTCTCTGAGAACGTGCTCTGCCCCATCTACCTCACCAGGTGTCTGTTGTTGGGAAAGGAAGGGAAGTTGATTGGAAGCCCAAGTATGGATACCAGTTGTTGTTGTTGTTGTCGTCGTCGTCGTCGTCGTCATCGTCGTCGTCGTCGTCCTCCTCCTCCTCCTCCTCCTCCTCCTCCTCCTCCTCCTCCTCCTCCTCCTCCTCCTGTGGGCCCCTTTAGAATTCTGACATAGCATGGTGGGCAAAACCACAAAATGGCTGCCACAAAAGAGCTGCTGCAGGAAGCAGACTGAACTGCCAGATGGTTGCCCTAGCTTCCCTTCCAACAGATGGTGAAATTTCCTGTGCTATCATGCCAGCTCCTGCCCAGTCAGTGTTTTGGAAAATCTGCACCGCCAATCAAATCTCCAATGGCCAATCAGAAACCATGCTGGGCAAAAGCCCCACCTGACTCTGCCCCTTCTCTAGAAACCTTTTGTCGTCACCAGGAAAGTTGTCAGCAGGCACCGTGCATCCCACTGTCCAACTAACACCGGTCCCACCTGGAAGTTGGCAAGCCCGATCATCCAACTTCTATCTGTCTGAAGAAGCCCTGACTATCTCCAGTTTAACATAATTGGAAGCAGACTTAAAAGGGAAACAAACAGGGAGTTGGAACATAATTAATATGAAATACACCGGAGCTGGACTTTGAAATGCTTGGAGACACAATAGTCTCAAATTTAGTGCCTCCATATTGCCACAACAAATGCGACTCTCACATCGAGTTTTCACAGGCATAATAGTAGCTTTTTGCAGCACATGAAAACAGGAGTCCTGCCAGCTCTGTGCACGGAAAGCTGTCTTTTGAGATAACACAGTGAGGTGCCCCTCCATATAACTACGGTATCCTCCTCGAGATGAAACACCTCTCCCGGCAGCAGCGGCGGATTCCAGCCCAGGAACGCTTATACCCCAGCAGCTGTTCCACCATGTATGGCAGTGACTCCCGTAGTGTGATGCTGATATGGACATATAGTTTATGATGTTTTAAGCCATTGTATTTAATCATACAAGTTATATGAGTGTAATTCACAGGGCACCAAGCACTTATTCATTCATTCATTCATTCATTCATTCATTCATTCATTCATTCATTCATTCATTCATTCATTCATTCATTTATTTATTTGGTTTATAGACTGCCCTCCCCCTAAGGGCTCAGGGCGGTGAACAACATAGATAGAGCACAATATATCGAATCAAATTAAAATCCGTTAAGTTAAGTAATACAGGCTCTAAAAGATAAAATATAAACCTTCCCCATTAAAATGCAGCATTAAAATTAGTATTAATACAAGATGGCATCTACTGTTAACTCCTCAACCCCCAGGGGTGGTAGGATTCTTCAAAAACGTACTTTCGTTGGAAGAAACGAACCTCATGGGGCAGCCCGACACTGAGTTTTTCAGGTGGTTTGGGGAAACAGGGCCCCACCAAGGAGATAAGGAATTAGCAGAAGCTCACAAATACAGATAAAGGTAAAATAGAAACCAGTAGTCGTTATAGAAACCTTTTGCGCAAGGTGTTTTTGACTTAAGTTTCACCAAATATGGGAATGGGCAAGGTGTGGTAAAAGGTGGGATGAGACGACCAGGTCTGTACGTCTTCTTGACTCAAACCAATGGTCAGAAGACAAGGAGGGATGTTTGTAAGAGGGTATAAATTATGTTACGCAAGCAACAGCCCCTTTGAACCTCCTCCCTGTTGCAATAAATCTCTGAACACTGAAGAAGCTTTTGGATGGTTATTTTTGTAACCGGTCAGAGCTTTTGCTCTGTGGACAAGGCCTTTGCCTTGTGCCTATCAATGCCAGTAGGTGCCGTGGTGGCCGAAACACCTTTCATGGTGCCGACCAAGTGTTTTTAGAACGTGAGCAGAGCCAGGTTGCCTTTCTCAACTGGGCTGTTGGTTGGCAGGGCAGATTAAAACAATACAGTTTCAATGGCATACTTTTCTTCCCCACTTTTTTGTTATCCCCTTTCCCCTAAACTTGAGCTTGCTGGGTGTGCGGCTTTGCCTCCTGTGACAGCCATTTTATGATAGGACCCACCACTCTGTGTCAGAATTCGAGGGAGCCCTGATGTTTGAAGAAGAGTTTGGATTTAACCCCCCCCCCCCCATTTTTCTCTCCTGTGAGGACTCAAGGTGGCTTACACCTCGGGACCGCGTTACCCCATATGTCCCTACTAGGCCTCTGTGCTCAGCGGAGGCCAACTTGCTGACAGTCCCTGGCCCCTCCATGATGCGGCTGGCCTCCACGCGGGCCAGGACCTTTACAGCCCTGGCCCCTGCCTGGTGGAACACTCTTCCTCCAGCTGTCCGGGCCCTGCGGGACCTTGGCAAATTCCGCAGGGCTTGCAAGACGGAGTTGTTCCGCCGGGCTTTTGGAGTGTCCAGCCGCTGAAATTGCCCCCCCTCCTTATCTTACGTACAGGGTCCATTCCCATCTGTAGGACCCATCCCTTTCTTCTCTCCCCTCTTGGGAGGGTTTAAGAGGGATTTAGCGGGCATCGTTGCATTACACTGTTGTATTACGTAAAAATTGCTGTTTTTAACTTTTGTATTTAATGGTTGAATTATATGTGATTTTATGTTTTTATACTGAATCTTGTGTTGTTCACCGCCCAGAGCCCTTTGGGGGTTGGGCGGTATACAAGCCTAATAAATAAATAAATAAATAAATAAATAAATAAATAAATAAATAAATAAATAAATAAATAAATAAATAAATAAATAAATAAATAAATAAATACAAGCTCCTTTCCCTTCCTCTCTCCACAACAGATGCCTTGTGAGGTAAATGGGACTGACAGAGGTCTGAGAGGAACTGTGGCTAGCCCAAGGTCACCCAGCAGGAATGTAGGAGTATGGAAACACATCTGGTTCACCAGATAAGCCCCTGCCATTCAGGTGGAGGAGTGGGGAATCAAACCCAGTTTTCCAGATTAGAATCCACCTCCTTTAAACCACTACACCATGCTGGCTCTCACTGGAGATGTTTTGCAATATTTATTCAGACTTGAGTGCTGTGTGGTTTCCGGGCTGTATGGGCGTGTTCCAGCAGCATTCTCTCCTGACGTTTCGCCTGCATCTGTGGCTGGCATCTTCAGAGGATCAGAGAATTTATTCAGACTATTTCTATGGGGCCTTTTCGGAGACCAGCTTGAGGTGGTTTACAATTAATAAAAGGCCATTTAAAAGCTGATAAGATGAAACTCCTAATTTACAACTAAGTCCAGAATCAACCGAGACCAAGATGAGGAACTCGGAGTCGTTTGCCAGTCATAGCACAGAGTCATGAAAGGTTTGAAATTAATTCATGATCATGGATAAAGACCAACTGCATTCAACATGTTTGGTATACAGAAGACAATATTAGCATGCCGGATGCTTTGTTTTATGCTGTTACTTTTGCATAAACTTTGCCTCCAGGTGGATTCTGGGGCCGTTTCCACGCTGCTTTACATGAAACCTGCTGGATAACCTTGGGGTTGTCACAATTCTCTCATGGTGTATGTTTTGGGGAGAGAAGGGAAAAGGAGTTTGTAAGCCTCCTTGAGTCACCTGATAGGAGAGAAAGGTGGGGTATAAACAGAGGTGGGATCCAGCAGGTTCTCACCAGTTCCCGAGAGTGGGTTACTAATTATTTGTGTGTGCCGAGAGGGGGTTACTAATGGGGTCCGCTTTTCCTTTAGAAATTCCACTAGGTCCAAAAATCATAAAGTCCTGTTGTTTCCTATGTGGCTGGTTAGCAAAGGTAGAAAACGGGATAATTCTCCCCGTTGGGCTGTTTTAAAAACATGTTTTAGAAATATGGTCAAGTTCCTTGTTTAAGGAAAGTATCCTTCTTTTGATTTCTAGAAACAAAATTAAGCATTTGAAAGTAGTAATATTTGACAGGCAGTCAATTAGAGGAGAAGTGGTTGTTTCTGTTGGCAGCAGACGATCGGACTTGCTAGAATGAGTTTAAATTATGGACAGAAAGATACCAGCTGGAAATCAGGGACTTTTTTTTTTACAGTCAGAGTTTTTTACAGTAACAGAGAAATTATTAACGCCCCGCCCCCGGAATGCCCGGCCACGCCCCCGTCGTGTCCCGCCCAGCCCCATTGATGCTACGCCACTGTTTGAATCCCACCTGTTACTAAAACCTGTTACTAAAATTTTTGGATCCCACCACTGCAGGAGACTCTCCTGACAGGTCCTTAGAAGGCTGGGCTACCGCTTGGGGTCAAATTCTGACTCAGACATGAAGTCCACTGGGGGATACTGGTCTGGTCCCCCTCAGGGGACTGTTGTGAGGACAAATTGAGAGAATGCATGTAGAAGCCAGCTGTCATGTGGAAGTCTGATGGTCATTAAAGTGGTGCAGAGATCAAACCAGAAGTTATGGCTTCGGGTGGACGCCTGTCCCTGACGTGTTGCGTGACATATGAGAAATGGCAGTGCCTTCATTTGAGATTTGAACAAGACATTGACATGCAACTGGGAGCGACTGGCAGAAGTTGTCTGGAAGAGAATCGCACAAAAAAGGAGGCAAAGGTGAATAAATGTAAAAAAATAAAAATAAAATAAACCACCTCGTGATAAAAAAAAACCCAGCATTTTTTCAGGTGCCGTTTTCTTAAAAAAGCTTTCAGAATCCCTTTTGCAAAAAGTTCTCTCTCTCTCTCTTTTTTCCTTATCCCACTCACCCAAATAACAGGCTGTTATTCGCTTGCCCCTCTTTGCATTTATACTGCCAGTAAATCATACGTGGTAATGATTCCTGGGAGCGTTGAAAAAGCATATTTATCTCTCTAGGGGGCTTGGTGGGGATGACAGCTCTGTGCTACGCTGGAATCAGGCCTGTTATATTTCTGTTCATTAGTTTTCCATTTTTATTCTCAATAAAAAAACCCTCCATCTGTAGAAAGTTTCAGTAATGAATCATTTGCAGGAAACCCAATAATCTTCGGAGCAAAAGTTCAAGGCGTATTCGGAACTTTCTACTTGGGGGAAACGACTGTTGTGCAAAAGCCTCTGTGTCAGTTTGGAACAGGTTTGGCGTTTCTGAGAGGTTTTCAGAGTTGTTCAACAAATTGTGGGCGTTTAAACGGAGTGTTCTCTGAAAAGGGGAAAAGATTAACCAGGGTGAGAAATGCCAAAATACAAGAAGAAGAAGAAGAAGAAGAAGAAGAAGAAGAAGAAGAAGAAGAAGAAGAAGAAGAAGAAGAAGAAGAAGAAGAAGAAGAAGAAGAAGAAGAAGAAGAAGAAGAGTTTGGATTTATATCCCCCCTTTCTCTCCTGCAGGAGACTCAAAGGGGCTGACAATCTCCTTGCCCTTCCCCCCTCACAACAAACACCCTGTGAGGTGGGTGGGGCTGAGAGAGCTCCGAGAAGCTGTGACTAGCCCAAGGTCGCCCAGCTGGCGTGTGTGGGAGTGTACAGGCTAATCTGAATTCCCCAGATAAGCCTTCACAGCTTAGGTGGCAGAGCTGGGAATCAAACCTGGTTCCTCCAGATTAGATACACGAGCTCTTAACCTCCTACGCCACTGCTGCTCCAAATTGTTCATGTTGACCACTGGAGAAATATGGTCACCAATAACAACTGAACCACTGTGACAAGTGGTATATGGACTGAGTACAGCACGATTCTGGGCTGTATCAATAGGAGTACGGTGTCAAGATCGAGGGATGTGATTGTACCTCTCTATTCTGCATTGGTAAGACCTCGCCTGGAATACTGGGTACAGTTCTGGGCACCACAATTCGAGAAGGATATTGACAAGATGGAACTGGTTCAGAGGAGGGCAACCAAAATGGCCAAAGTTCTGGAATCCATGCCCTACAAGGAGAGACTTGGGGAGCTGGGGATGTTTAGTTTGGTGAAGAGAAGGTTAAGAGGTGACCTAATTGCCATGTCTAGATATTTGAAGGGATGTCATGGTGGTGAG
>NC_059433.1:64576132-64631132 GCF_021028975.2 Sphaerodactylus townsendi
AGCGTGCAGAACTTGAAGCAGTCTAGCAGGAGGTGCGCCGGAGTGTGTGGCAGCCTGCGCCTGCGTGCATTCGTTTCCCGCCCAAGGAGCGGCGCAGCGGCTGCGTCCTTGCCACAGCCCTGCCCCGGAATGCCCGCCCCGGAATGCCCGGCCACGCCCCCGTCGTGCTCCGCCCAGCCCCATTGGCGCCACGCCACAGTTTGAATCCCACCACCATGGGAACCTGTTACTAAAATTTTTGGATCCCACCACTGCATGTCCCCCCCTTAACCTTCTCTTTGCCAAGCTATATATACCCAGCTCCCCAAGCCAGTGGTGGCGAACCTTTGGCACGCCAGATGTTATGGACTACAATTCCCATCAGCCCCTGCAAGCATGGCCAATTGGCCATGCTGGAAGGGCCTGATGGGAATTGTAGTCCATAACATCTGGAGTGCCAAAGGTTCGCCACCATGGCCCTAAGTCATTCCTCATTGGGCATGGACTCCAAGCCTTTTACCAGTTTGATCACCCTCCCAGTGGTGGGATTCCGCCGGTTCGCACCACTTCGGCAGAATCGGTTGTTAAAATGGTACTTGCAACCAAACAGTTGTTAAATTATTTAAATCCCGCCACCAGAACCGGCTGTTGAATTATTTAAATCCCACCACTGCACCCTCCCCGGACTTTCCAACTCGTCAGTAGCCATAATAATACATACTACCAAAGGTTCAATGATCCCCTTGTTATGCTGGAAGACAAAATCAAAGCGCTCCGGACAAAATCAAAGCACGTCCAGTCTCTAAAAACCTCCAAAGAAGGAGCCCCAGTGAACTTTGGGGCTTAGAAATCGCGCCCCAGGCTTCAGCCTGGAAGCGGCATTGCAGGGGGGGGGGGGAACGAGTGAAAGCCTCCTCCCTGCCGGCCGGCCCAGGCTGTCATGTGGTCGGGTCCCGACACATGACAGGGGCCATAGCAGCCTATAAAAGGCTGCGTCGGCAGGGACCGTTCTCTTTCGAGGCCGGCTGCGTCAAAAGGCCCTCCCTCCTCTCCCATTTTGAGGATTATTGGGGTGATTGTATTGTTATGCTTTGTCGCAGTTCACTGGGCGGTTAGGGCATAAGAGCACATCCTATTTGGGGAAGGCAGTAGCTTGCATGCCGGACCTTCCCTCCTCGGGGGCCTCCATATGAGGTCCGCGGTGGTGATAGAGCTCTCGAAAGCAAAGCCTTGGGGCCGTGCTGAGCTCGCTGCCCGGCAGGGAGGGGTGTCACAACTTGGGTTTGCGTCCAGGTGACACCTAGTAACTTCCTGTTCCAGTTCCCTTGGGGGATGTGCCGGACAGGGGTTCTGTCCAAAGGGCCTAAGGCAGGGGTAGGGAACCTGCGGCTAGAGAGCCGCATGCGGCTCTTCTGCCCTTGCACTGTGGCTCCACGAGCCGAGCCGCCGGCTTCATCCTCGCCTGCCCTGCGAGCAGCAGAGTGGCGCACCAACTGCCCACGGTCGGCTGGGCCACGCCGCAGGCTTCCCCTCTTGCCTGCCCCGTTGGAGCAGGGCGGGCGCTTTCATGGTGGCGGGTGAGGCCGAGCCGCCGGCTTCATCCTTGCCCACCCTGCAGGCAACAGGGCGGGCGCATCCATGCACTTCTCAGAATGAGCGGAGTAAAAGGTTAAAAAAAACCCCTATATATATAGTGTTATCTTTATTTTAAATGTCAAAAATTATTTGCGGCTCCAAGTGTTTTCTTTTCCCGCGGAAAACGGGTCCAAATGGCTCTTTGAGTGTTAAAGATTCCCTACCCCTTAGGCCCTAAGGGGCCAGCTGGGGCTGCCCTATAACGAGGTTCAGCAGTTTGCTGCCTGGGGGCCAGGATGAGCTCTGTTATGCTCGCCCAGCTTCAAGGTTTTGGTTATATGTTAAAATAAATTGGGCTGCGGCCGATTTCTTTTCCAACCAGTATGTGTTCGTGTCTTTGATGGAATGAGTCTCCACACCTCCCCATGCAATTCTTATTGCCATTTTGAAGCAAGCGTTACAGCCCAGGGAGCCTCAGCCTCTAATTTGTATCTGTGTTGACCAAAACAGACGATGAAGAAGAATAGTTTGGACTTATACGCCACCTTTCTCTTCCGTAAGGAGTCTTCCGTAAGGCTTAAAAACTCCTTGCCTTCCCCTTCCCTATGTGAGGTG
This sequence comes from Sphaerodactylus townsendi, assembly GCF_021028975.2. Taxonomy (NCBI): domain Eukaryota; kingdom Metazoa; phylum Chordata; class Lepidosauria; order Squamata; family Sphaerodactylidae; genus Sphaerodactylus; species Sphaerodactylus townsendi. Next base: position 64,578,302 of record NC_059433.1, read on the forward strand.
GGCTGAGAGAGTTCAGAGAGAACTGTGACTAGCCCAAGATCACCCAACAGGTTTCATGTGTGGGAGCAGGAAAACAAATCCAGTTCACCAGATAAGAGCCTGCTGCTAACAATTTCTGTGGGAAATCAAATCAGAGAAGGGCAACGAGGATGGTTGAAGGATTGGAGCACCTTCCTTATGAGGAGAGGCTGCAGCGTTTGGGACTATTTAGTTTGGAGAGGAGATGTCTGAGGGGGGATATGATTGAAGTCTATAAAATTATGCATGGGGTAGAAAATGTTGACAGAGAGAAATTTTTCTCTCTTTCTCCCAATACTAGAACCAGGGGGCATCCATTGAAAATGCTGGGGGGAAGAATTAGGACTAATAAAAGGAAACACTTCTTCACGCAACGTGTGATTGGTGTTTGGAATATGCTGCCACAGCAGGTGGTGATGGCCACTCACCTGGATAGCTTTAATGGGGCTTGGACAGATTTATGGAGAAGTCGATTTATGGCTACCAATCTTGATCCTCCTTGATCTCAGATTGCAAATGTCTTAGCAGACCAGGTGCTCAGGAGCAGCAGCAGCAGCAGCAGAAGGCCATTGGTTTCACATCCTGCATGCGAGCTCCCAAAGGCACCTGGTGGGCCACTGCGAGTAGCAGAGTGCTGGACTGGATGGACTCTGGTCTGATCCAGCAGGCTAGTTCTTATGTTCTTAAATCTGGTTCTCCAGATTAGAGTCCACTGCTAACTATTTCTACTAAATATTATGTGTAAAAAGATAAGAAATCCTCTGAAATATATAAAAAAATTGTTGTTGTATATGATCACAGCCGCGAAAGTGCTGATTGCCAAGAACCGGGAGTCTGAAATGGTGCCATCAATTGAAGACTGGTCGAATAGCTTACTGGAATACACGGCGAATGATGAACTATAATTGAAAACAAAAGTATTAAATTCTTTTTGGAAAACTGGCATCCTCTTTTAGAGATTGTGGAGAAGGGGAATGGGTCTAAAGCCTTCATAAATCATAGCAACATTTAATTTAATCGCTGTAGGGTTAATATGATAGGACATGTGTATTTGTTCTTCTTATGAAAGTTTATACACTTAACGAATGTAAGGAATAAGTTGGATTTGGATGATGAAAGGGACAGAGAAAACCTGATGTATTTCAAGGTTAGCAGGAAGTAATAATTAAGTTTATTGGAATAATTCAACTTTTTTCTTATGGACATGTTATCTTTTTATAAGTTCCCTAATTTAAGTGAATAGTAATTGTGAGTGGTTTTTTGCGTGTTGTTATGAAAATGTTTAGTTTGTAACATTTGTTTTTTGTATCTTTCTTGTTAATAAAGTATACTTTTTTAAACTAAAAAAAATTAGAATTTGATGCTCTTAACCACTACAGTATGGCCACACCATACTGTATGGCTTTACCATACCATACCAGCAAGAAGAGTGTGGATTTATACCCCCTTTCTCTCCTGTAAGGAGACTCAAAGGGGCTTACAAGCTCCTTTCCTTTCCTCCCCCACAGCAAACACCCTGTGAGATAAGTGGGGCTGAGAGAGCTCCAAAGAACTGTGACTAGACCAAGGTCACCCAGCTAGCATGTGTCAGACTGCACTGTGGAGGCTAATCTAGTTCCAAGGATAAGCCTCCACAGCTCAAGTGGCAGTGCAGGAAATCAAACCCGGTTCTTCAGATTAGAGTGCACCTGCTCTTAACCACTATGCCACAGGAGGGAAATGAAGTATTATCTGTTTATCCCCTGGGCTGTTTCCCCTTCCTTTCCCCCTAGGATAAAGTCTGGCATCAGGCTTATAGAAAGCCATGCCAGGGGGTTAACTGCCCATCATTAATAAAATCCTCAAAGTCTTCTGCTGGAATAAAATGTAAGCAAGTTCCTCTCCTTCTGAGTCCAGGAAATGTTTGATAAATTGGGAGGCATTTCCTCCAACACTGTTTGACTCTGCACTGATTGCGTGGAGTGGGTTGCTCACTGCTAGCAACGGAGAGAAGCCGGTTTCAAGGTAAGGATGGCTTGATTTGATGGATAAGGATACTTGTTCGCCTCCCTCCTGTATAATGAAACCCATCAATTTATGAGCGTTCGTCAATATTGATTTTCTAGATTACACTGTGGAGCGGTACGCATCATACCACTGGGGGGGATGTCTGCAAGATTATGATGATGCTGTCAGAGGCGTAGCTGGGCCAAACTAGCCAGTGCTTGAGAGTCGCTCGCCCCTTCCCCAAAGGCCCCCCGGCACACACACACACACACACACCGCCCCCCTACCCACCCTTACCTTAGTTCCTTTTCTTTTTTCTAGTCCTTTTCCAGCTGAAAAAAGCGGCCTATTTACAGTTCAGGCTCAAAAATGGGCTGAGGAACTACAATTCCCAGGAGACCTTTGTGCTCACAAGGTCTCCTGGGAACCTGTAGTTCCAGCAGTACCACCTGAACTGTAACTGAGCTTAGCGTTTTCAGCCTCAAAAAGGGTGTTTGTTGTGAGGGGGGAAGGGCAAGGAGGTTGTAAGCCCCTTTGAGTCTCCTGCAGGAGAGAAAGGAAGGATATAAATCCAAACTCTTCTTCTTCTTCTACAAAGCTAATCTAAGCCTTGGCTCCACCCCTCTCCCCCTATTTTATTTATCTCCAGTTATTATTGTGTCTTTGATAATAATGCTGATTGAAATGAGTGGCATGGCACTCTCTCCATTAGACCTGAAAGGAAAACGTGTGGATTCCAAAGCGCCGGTGGCAGAGTGGCACAAGGCCGAGGGGGGGCCAAAAATTCAATTATGCACAGCGCCTAATGTATGTGTGTTTTCATGATTTGTATTGATTCAGAGGCATGACAGATTGGTTATAAATTGGCTGATATACTGGCTTGTAAATGAAATAGATTGGATTGTTGGAGAGGATTAGCTGCAGTATTGGATTCTCACTGTTTTTATGGCATTGTGTTTGTGGCGTGGCTCTGGGTGGGCACTCTCAGACGATTTACTTTTGCGGGGCATGATTGAACTGATGCCTTTGTTTTTCGTCTTGAGAAAAGCGTGGGTATCACTTAATTATTAAGAACTGCACAGGACTGCAATTATCCCACCTTGTCGTCTCTAGATCTATGACGATCACGTCGTTGTAAACATCCCTTTGGCTCATGAATAGTGCACGCCACACTAAAGAGGAGTCAATTATACCCTAAGCAAATGGATGGAGTGGCTGTCAAATTTTCGCTCAAATGAAATGTGAGACCATATTGGTCAGTCCTGCTAAGGCAAAAACTCTCTAGAAACTGCCGAGGTCCAACAGATGTTATTTATTTATTTTACTATTTAGATTTTTATACCGCCCTCTCCCCAAGGGGCTCCGGGCGGTGTACAACAAAACTAATACAAAATCGGGTTTGGGAGCAAACTATACAATTAAACAACAGCAACCCACAGAGGGTCCATCCCGGTGGGTATTCATTAAAATGTACTACATTTCATTAAAAACAGCGATTAATACCATAGTAGAAGGCGTCCGATAAACCCGTTTTCTTAAAACCCTCCCCAAGGGAACGGCCGGACTCCTCCATAGGAGGGTAACCTAGATGTAACAGAGCAGGGGCACTTGTGCAATTACGTTTGTGCAATTTGGTGTGTGTGTGTGTGTGTGTGTGTGTGTGTGTGTGTGAGAGAGAGAGAGAGAGAGATGTTTCCTTTTATTAGTCCTAATTCCCCCCCCCCCCCCACCAGTATGCCCCCATTTCATGTGTAATGAATGTAACCTGTGGTGAAGGCTTGGGTGGACAACTTTAGTTTGGGAATTCCTAGAGATTTGTGGGTAAAGACTGGGAAGAGTGCAATTTCAGGAAGGACTTCAGCTGGGTATAATACCATACAGTCCACTCTCTGAAACAGCCATTTCCTTCAAGCAGGGGCCATGCTGGCAGGGGCTGATGGGATTTGTAGTCCATGAACATCTGGAGAGCCGCAGGTTGCAGACCCCTTGTCCAGGGTAACTGATCTTTGATGTGTGGAGATTACTTATAATTCTGAGATATTTCCAGGGTCCTCCTGGAGGACTGACAGCCAAGAGTGGACCACCACAAGTTGCCTGAGCTATGATCCACGCATCTAATTGTCATAAGTTTTGGCCCCAATCCTAAGAAATTTGCGGAAAATTCAAGGAGTGCGGAGCGTCTCTACGAAATGTCTGCCCTGTTTGCGCGTATCTCTCATCTCTTGCCATTTTGCACCCTGAAATCTCCGGAGCGAAGCATCCTGGGAGTATGTCTCATATCCTGCGCGACTTCGGAAGGCGGTGGCATTATTAACGATTCTATCTCATGCAACCCCTCTAATGCTCGTGTAGATGAATGTTCAACTTATTATGCACGCAGAAAAAGACATAATGCGCGCACTCAGCCTTTGTCACTGTTACATCGAAAGTCACCCTGTGTAATGAATGTGCCTCGGTGTGTACACAGCATAATTGGCCGACATGAGTAAGAGATGACTCATTTGGGGAAATATATTGGTTCAGAAATGCAGCAATCTTATTTGTGATAACGAAAGAGACAAGAGTCCTACAGCAAGATACACGTGGTCCAATTTGGAAATCTGCGAAAGGGGACGTGCTTGCCTCCTTCGTCAGACCCCCGCTGTAATTTATGCATTACCAAATAGAAGCTTGGAAGGGCTTACAATAAGTGAAGATTAATCAAAACTACACAGTGCATTACGCCAGGCTAAAAATACAAACACATTATTTGCCGAGAATCTTAAGAACAGAAGAACATAAGAACAAGCCAGCTGGATCAGACCAGAGTCCATCTAGTCCAGCTCTCTGCTACTCGCAGTGGCCCACCAGGTGCCTTTGGGAGCTCACGTGCAGGAGGTGAAAGCAATGGCCTTCTGCGGCTGTTGCTCCCGATCACCTGGTCTGTTACGGCATTTGCAATCTCAGATCAAAGAGGATCAAGACTGGTAGCCATAGATCGACTTCTCCTCCATCAATCTGTCCAAGCCCCTTTTAAAGCTATCCAGGTGAGTGGCCATCACCACCTCCTGTGGCAGCATATTCCAAACACCAATCACACGTTGCGTGAAGAAGTGTTTCCTTTGATTAGTCCTCATTCTTCCCCCCAGCATTTTCAATGGATGCCCCCTGGTTCTAGTATTGTGAGAAAGAGAGAACAATTTCTCTCTGTCAACATTTTCTCCCCCATGCATAATTTTATAGACTTCAATCATATCCCCCCTCAGACGTCTCCTCTCCAAACTAAAGAGTCCCAATCATAGAACCATAGAATTAGAAGAGACCACAAGAGCCGTCAAGACCAACCCCTGCCATGCAGGAAGACACAATCAAAGCACACTGGACAGATGGCCATCCGGCCTCTGTTTAAAAACCTCCGAAGAAGGAGACTCCACCACACTCTGAGGTAGTGTATTCCACTGTTGAACAGCCCTTACCATCAGGAAGTTCTTCCTAATGTTTAGGTGGAATCCCTTTCCCTGTACCTTGAATCCATTACTCCTTGTCCTAGGCTTCTAGAGCCGTAGAAAACAACCTTGCTTCTTCTTCAAGATGACATCCCTTCAGATATCTAAACATGGCTGTCATGTCCTCCCTTAACCTTCGTTTCTCCAGACTAAACATCCCCAGCCCTCTAAGGCTGTCCTTGTAGGGTATGGATTCCAGACCTTTGACCATCTTTGGTTGCTTATCTAGCTCATTTCACCCACTGCTTCAGTCCGTGTGGTCTGCTTGCTAATGGATCAGGGAACACCTTTCAAATAAACGTACATGAATTCATTATTATATGTCTCAAGTAAGTGACCATGATATACTATAAGAATAAAATTCTTATATCATATCAAAAATATCTTTCAAAGTCATTATTACATTTTTGTTGGATTTATATCCCTCTCTCTCCTGTAAGGAGACTCAAAGGGGCTTTACAAACTCCTTTCCCTCCCCCCCCCACAACAAATACCCTGTGAGGTAGGTGTGGCTGGGAGAGCTCAGAAGAATTGTGACTAGCCCAGGGGTCTGCAACCTGTGATCCTCCAGATGTTCATGGACTACAATTCCCATCAGCCAATTGGCCATGCTGGCAGGGGCTGATAGGAATTGCAGTCCATGAACATCTAGAGAGCTGCAGGTTGCAGACCCGTGTACTAGCCCAAGGTCACCCAACTGGTGTGTGTTGGGGTGCACCCGCTAATCTGAATTCCCCAGATAAACCTCCACAGCTCAAGCAGCGGAGCGGGGAATCAAACCCGGTTCCTCCAGATTAGAGGAACACCTGCTCCTAACCAGTACGCCACTGTGTACAAAATATGAATTATAATAATAAGCCTTTATTTGGCATAACAATAATCATAACACAATAAAAAACCTGAGATAAAAGGTACACAAATACAAAGGTTTAAGATAGAATATAAATTATTGATTGTGCATCACCTCCAGTAAAAATCGTGCCACCAATTCACAAGTTTCATTGTCAGAATTGTCCAGAAGGAAAGGGAGTCTACCTGATTGTCCCATTTCACTAGGTATCCTAGAAAGAATATTGGAATATTTTGATCTGATATTAGCAAATTTAGGGCAGCAAAGCAGTTGATGTGCCAATGTTTCAATTTGTTGTTCACCACAAGAGCATACCCTTTCGGTCATTTCCAAGTTGTTAAATCTACCACGCAATAAAGCGGAGGGGAAAACATTGAAGCGAGCAAGTGTGAGGGCTCTTCTCTGCATAGGATTAGTCAAAAAATACAAATGGGGAGCCATCTTGTTTTGATATAGGGGTATTGAAAGATGTCAGGTTGAACAAGTTTTCATAGCAGCCCTAATTAAATTAATATATGAATTATGAAATTCCACTTACTTACATACAAAAATGTGTATTATGAAGTTCCACTTACTTATACAAACATCTAAGCAAGCTGTGATACTCTGATCTTCTGTCACCATGTCCATCAAATGCAAGGCTACGTTCCAAAGCTATGCATATTAGTTTGCCCTCCAGTTACCTCTTTCGCTACTATCCTAATAGTCTACAGCTGGAACCAATTTGTGACAACATTTTCATTAACGATGTCTAATTTTCCTAGGGGTTTTTTTTTTTACAGATTCTTGTGCAACTTAACAGCAGTTTACACAAACCTTATACATGCCCCCAAACAGTATCCAGACCGTACAGACTAGACATAATCACTTGCTAATAACAACGTCTGCAGATAACAAGAATAATCAACGGATGGTCCAGACCCGTTTCTTTGTAGTCTTGATATGACTTCAAGGGAGACCGAGAGACAATGACAACTTACATTGAAAATGCTGGGGGGAAGAATTAGGACTAATAACAGGAAACATTTCTTCACGCAACACGAGATTGGTGTTTGGAATATGCTGCCACAGGAGGTGTTGATGGCCACTAACCTGGATAGCTTTAAAAGGGGCTTGGACAGATTGATGGAGGAGAAGTTGATCTCTGGCTCCCAATCTTGATCCTCCTTGATCGGAGATTGCAAATGCCTTAGCAGATCAGGTGCTCGGGAGCTTTCACCTCCTGCAGGTGAGCTCCCGAAGGCACCTGGTGGGCCACTGCGAGTAGCAGAGTGCTGGACTGGACGGACTCTGGTCTGATGCAGCAGGCTCTTTCTTATATTCTTACAACAGTTGCTTTTGATGGGTTTTTTTTGCAACTGTTTTCACGGGTTATCTCACTCCCTGACCTTGGCGAGCTCTGTATTCAGTGAACGGGTTTTGAGAAGTTTTGGGAGGAAGGAACTTGCATGGGAATATAGGTTTGCCTGGGGAACCTCAGAGTCCGGCAATGCCAGCTGTTTATACTATTTGCAACTCTCAGTCAATAAGCAGGTTACGGACCCTTGCGCACATGCAGGATAATGCACTTTCAATCCACTTTCAAGGCATTTCGCAGTTGGATTTGACTGTGCGGAATAGCAAAATCCACTTGCAAACAATTGTGAAGGTGGATTGAAAGTGCATTCTTCTGCAGGCATGGAAGGGACCTATGCTAACGCTTGAGTCTGGATTATTGGGGAGGTCGACAGGCACGACATATCTCTATAAGGTCTACATACTTTGTAGGGATGGATGGGCACATGCTTGCCATTCAGTTAATGGGTAGGATGTGATTTTTTTCTTACCCTCACTTACATGGCCTAAGCTGGTCCAATTTCATCAGATCTTGGAAGCTAAGCAGTGGCGTAGTGGCTAAGAGCAGTGGCTAAGAGCAGGTGCACTCTGATCTGGAGGAACCGGGTTTGATTCCCAGCCCTGCCACCTGAGCTGTGGAGGCTTATCTGGGGAATTCAGATTAGCCTGGGCACTCCCACACACGCCAGCTGGTCACAGCTTTTCGGAGCTCTCTCAGCCCCACCTACCTCACAGGGTGTTTGTTGTGAGGGGGGGGAAGGGCAAGGAGATTGTAAGCCCCTTTGAGTCTCCTACAGGAGAGAAAGGGGGGATATAAATCCAAACTCCTCCTCCTTTATCCTCCTCCTCCTCCTCCTCCTTCTCCTTCTCCTTCTCCTTCTCCTTCTCCTTCTCCTTCTTCTTCTTCTTCTTCTTCTTCTTCTTCTTCTTCTTCTCCTTCTCCTTCTCCTTCTCCTTCTAAGCAGGGTTGTCTCTGGTGAGAAATCAGAAGGGAAATCACCAGGGAAATCGGGGGTTGCCACGCAGAGCCAGGCAACAGTATACCATCTCAGTTCCTTTCCTGCCTTGAAAACCTGACGGGGTTGCCCTAAATCGTCTGTGATTCGACAGCTCTTTCCATCACCACTTTTGAGCGGCTGTTGCCAAATGCCTTAGCAGTCACTGCCCCCACCCAGCCGTGGGGCACGGGGGGTGGGTGGGAGAAGAGGAGCCTGGCTGCACCCCCCACACACCAGCCTGCTGCCGTTTCCCCTCGCCTGTTTGGACTGGAGAAGCTCTCCAGTCCAAACGGGCGAGGGGAAAGGCCGGCGAACCGGCTAGAAAACCCTCCCCACAGCCCTGTCCCTAGATACCCCCTTCCCTCCCAACCCCTCCCCCCTTCTGGTAGCCAGGAGGCAGGGAAGCTGGCCAGCCACCCACTGCCTCCCACGTCCACCCACCAGTGCTTGTCTTACCTGGGTGGCTGGGCGTCCCTCAGTACAGCCAGCCAAGGCAGGCTTTGTTGTCAGGCCAGCACACGCTTTAGTTTCGGTTTCCTTGGGGGGGTGGGAAATGGCGGCTCGCTAAGAATCCACCCATGGCTTCTGTTAGCTCTTTCTGACCTCTAGCTTCTGGGTGACGCCTGCGCAAATGTTGCGCCTGCCCCCTTTACCTCTCCACCCACCAGCCCTGCCCATTGGAGCCTTGCTTGGGCCACACAGGTCCGCCCAGGCAAGCCGAGGCAATTTCGAGTCATGCCCACTTTAGGAAAGAAATGTGGGAGGCAATTCTGTTCCCCCACGTGACTTGATGGAGTCGGGCCGGGGTCGAAGGTCCCCAGAGGTCCCTGTTAGCAATATGCAAGGCAAAATCACGTGCTGAAATCACGTGACTACATCCCTCGCATGCCCCCCCCACGTGACTAAACAGTCTCATGCCCTGGGCAGCTGCCCAGTCTGCCCAACGGAGGTTACGCTAGTGTTAGCAGACCAGGCGCTCAGGAGCAGCAGCAGCAGCAGCAGCAGAAGGCCCTTGCTTTCACCTCCTGTATGTGAGCTCCCAAAGGCACCTGGTGGGCCACTGCGAGGAGCAGAGAGCTGGACTAGATGGACTCTGGTCTGATCCAGCTGGCTTGTTCTTATGTTCTTATGTTCTTATTGGGGGGCTGGGGACCGCCAGCAAATTTGCCTCTGCAAATCACAGAGACCAAGTAGGGACATATGTGGCTTAGCAATTCAGATCAATTATTTCTTTCTCTTGGCCAGCAGAACACATGGCGCAGACGTTTCTGGCAAATTGCAGTCTCATGTATGGATGCAGCCAGCCATTGATAAGGTGATTCAGGCTATATGCAAAAATAACACCTAAGGACGCTTTGTTTGGTTAAGTCTGGACATGCACCCAATGTATTCTTTCTCCCACCCTCCTCTGAGGACTTCAAGGCAGTGTATGTGTTTCTCCCCTTCCCCCTTTTATCTTCACAACAGCCCTGTCGAGTAGGCAGATTGGCTCGAGGTTACCCAGCACATTTGATGGAGTGGAGAACTGAACTCCAGTTCCACGTATAGTAGTTAGAGTGTACTGCCTTGATACTAACTTAATGTGATGGTGGTGGAGAGGGCTAACTAGTCACAGCTGACTTATTGCAACCCTGTAGGGTTCTATCTATCTATCTATCTATCTATCTATCTATCCATCCATCCATCCATCCATCCATCCATCCATCCATCCATCCATCCATCCATCCATCCATCCATCCATCCATCCATCCATCCATCCATCCATCCATCCATCCATCCATCCATCCATCCATCCATCCATCCATCCATCCATCCATCCATCCATCCATCCATCCATCCATCCATCCATCCATCCATCCATCCATCCATCCATCCATCCATCCATCCATCCATCCATCCATCCATCCATCCATCCATCCATCCATCTGCCCAATTGAGGTTACGCTAGTGTTAGCAGACCAGGTGCTCAGAAGCAGCAGCCGCAGTAGGCCATTGCTTTCACCTCCTGCATGTGAGCTCCCAAAGGCACCTGGTGGGCCACTGCGAGTAGCAGAGTGCTGGACTAGATGGACTCTAGTCTGATCCAGCTGGCTCGTTCTCATGTTCTGCAAACAGAAAAGAACAAACGTACCAAATAATTCCCAGTCCCAAAATTCTGTTGACAATCCACCCTACATTTCCAATTCAGGTAATATTGGACAGGTGGGAGTGGGCTTTGAGTAGGGCAGTTTTTTCTTCTTCGAGCAAAGAATAAATAACAACAACAACCTAAGCATTTGGTCTTCAAAAAAGCACGGGGATGTTTGATCTCCTCTTATTCAGTGTAGCATTCCATACACCCATAACAGTGTTTCAATAATCTTTATAGCGCTCAATTATAGTATTGTCAATGGGCATGAGTGATTCCAGCATTTTTTTTTTTAATATGCTGTTGAAAATCTCGGGCGTAAAATATTCATAACACGCAGCGTAAAGTATCCGCGATAAGCTTTCCCTGTAACTCAGCCCGGATTCCCATTTTTTATCTTTGACTGAAGAGCAGAATACACTGGAAATTGCCTTTTGTTATGGATGCTGCAAGACCATCCTTTGTTAGGCCAACGGGTTGCTAATAAGCCTGGGAGATTGGTTGATGTCGTATCAATAGCTGCTAATGATAGGAAATGGTCTCCATTTAGCTGGGTGTTTCCTCTCCAGTTTTAGCAGCCTGATAATCACCTCAGCTTGTAAGAAGGGACTCCCAGCCGAAAGAGAGGGGAAAGAGAAAGAATTCGTGGCAAATTTGAGTCTGGGAAGAGCAGGATGGAGCAGCGATGGCGAACCTTTTTGAGACCGAGTGCCCAAATTGCGACCCAGAACCCACTTAGGAGCAGCAGTGGCGTAGGAGGTTAAGAGCTCGTGTATCTAATCTGGAGGAACCGGGTTTGATTCCCAGTTCTGCCGCCTGAGCTGTGGAGGCTTATCTGGGGAATTCAGATTAGCCTGTACACTCCCACACACGCCAGCTGGGTGACCTTGGGCTAGTCACAGCTTCTTGGAGCTCTCTCAGCCCCACCTACCTCACAGGGTGTTTGTTGTGAGGGGGGAAGGGCAAGGAGATTGTCAGCCCCTTTGAGTCTCCTGCAGGAGAGAAAAGGGGGATATAAATCCAAACTCCTCCTCCTCCTCCTCCTTCTCCTCCTCTCCTTCTCCTTCTCCTTCTCCTTCTCCTTCTCCTTCTCCTTCTCCTTCTCCTTCTCCTTCTCCTTCTCCTTCTCCTTCTCCTTCTCCTTCTCCTTCTCCTTCTCCTTCTCCTTCTCCTTCTCCTTCTCCTTCTCCTTCTCCTTCTTCTTCTTCTTCTTCTTCTTCTTCTTCTTCTTCTTCTTCTTCTTTATCACAAAGTGCCAACACGGCAATTTAACCTGAATACTGAGGTTAAAGTTTAGAAAAAACAACTGGCTCCAAGGCATGCATTACTCAGGAGTAAGCTTGGCGAAGCAACCGTGCAACGCTTCGAATGGGTGAATCACGACCCTGGGAGGGTTTGCTCAGAAGCAAGCCCCATTGCCAGCAACCGAGCTTACTCCCAGGTAAAGGATTGTGCCCAGGTCAGTGTGTGTGTGTGGGGTGTGTGTGTGTGATTTTCCGTCCCCCCATGACGAACTCTGTGCACACGTGCCCACAGAAAGGGCTCTGAGTGCCACCTCTGGCACCTTTGCCATAGGTTCGCCACCGCTGGGATAGAGGGTTTGCAGTTTGGGGAGGACCTCAGTTTGACATTGCAGGGTTCAATCCCTGCATAGGGAGATTTTGCAAGACCAACCAAGCGGCCAGAAATCCAGTTCCGTTCTTGGATGTCAACAAAATACCTTTTTTGGCGCCTTACGGCCTAGAAACATATTTCTGATTAAAATGTATGAAAACGGAGGTATTCCAGGATGGTGACTTCTGAAGCCAGTAGCAAGTGCCACATTTGGAAACATAAAACATCTCGCCTGCCCAGGGTACAGGTCATTAACGATGAAACTCTTCTATACGCCGCAGAAAGGATGCATTATTCATCGGCTCTGAAACATCCCAGCGGGACGTGCCCTGTCATCAGATCTTGAGCGGATGTAATTCTGTTGACAATAGAACACGCGAGTGGGGAGAGAGAGGCCAAGGTTACTCGCTGCTTGTAAAACCTTCTTCCCACTAATGCTAATAATTGAAGAAAGTTGCCGCCATCGAAAAAGTCCCCAGTACGGCAGGCAGGCAGGCAGATGCGTTGGGCTGCAATGCTCGAGAAGGTCAAAAGATAGCGAAGCACATCTTCATATGAGAATAAATATAGGCTGTAATAAAAAAGGAATTTGCGAAAGGGAGAGAGGGTAAGTGAATAATCCGATTGGCAACATCGAGGCCTGCTTCCACATTTTGAAATTCGAAAGGGAAAGTGCTGAATGGTCTATTTTTAGTGCGGTTTCCCGAGCTTCTTTATCTCTCATTATACATGGAGTGCTAGAATGGTAAATTGACTCAAGAGCTGACGACTGCCAAAGGAAGGGAAGGCAAAGTGTGGCTGTGGTCTTCGAATCATAGGCCCCTTCCGCACATGCAGAATAATGCCCTTTCAGTGCACTTTGCAGCTGTGCGGAATAGTAAAACCCACTTTGCAAACAGTTGTGAAAGTGGATTGAAAGTGCATTATTCTCCATGTGCGGAAGGGGCCATAGAGTCATAGAGTCATAGAGTTGGAGGAGACCACAAGAACCGTCAAGTCCAACCAGTGGTGGGATCCAAAATTTTTAGTAACAGGTTCCCATGGTGGTGGGATTCAAACTGTGGCGTAGCGCCAATGGGGCTGGGCGGGGCACGACCGGGGCGTGGCCGGGCATTCTGGGGGCGGGGCATTCCTGGGCGGGGCTGTGGCAAGGACGCAGCCGCTGCGCTGGTCCTCGGGCGGGGAGCGACGATTAGCTGCGCGAAGCGCGGAAGGCTGGCCTTACGCGACCGCGCCCGGTGCACCTCCTGCTAGACTGCTTCAAGTTCTGCGCGCTACTGCTGAGAGGAGGGGTGTAACTAAGGCAAAAATCATGTGGCAAAATCAACAACTAGTAACCCCCTCTCGGCCCACACAAATAATTAGTAACCTACTCTTGGGAACCTGTGAGAACCTGCTGGATCCCACCTCTGGATTGAAAGTGCATTATTCTCCATGTGCGGAAGGGGCCATAGAATCATAGAGTCATAGAGTTGGAGGAGACCACAAGAACCGTCAAGTCCAACCCCCTGCCATGCAGGAACACACAGTCAAAGTACTCCCGACCTGTCCATCCAGCCTGTTTAAAAACCTCCAAAGAAGGAGACTCCACCACTCTCCATGAATTCCGTTGTCAAGCAGCCCTGACAGTCAGAAAGTTCTTCCTAATGCGTAGGTGGCATCTCTTTTCCTGCACCATTTTGGTTGCCCTCCTCTGGACCCGTTCCAGCTTTTCAATATCCGTTTAAAATTGCGGTGCCCAGAACTGAACACAGTACTCTTGGTGAAGTCTGGTCTGGTAGTTTTTGCTCCTAATGTTTCACTGTGAGTAACTAATGGGGTAATCCCAAACACCTCCAAACCAGTGGTGGGATCCAGGAATTTTAGTAACAGGTTTCCATGGTGGTGGGATTCAAACTGTGGCGTAGGGCCAATGGGGCTGGGCGGGGCACGATGGGGGCGTGGCCGGGCATTCCGGGGGCGGGGCATTCCTGGGCGGGGCTGCGTGCATTCATTTCCCGGTCCTTGGGCGGGAAACGAATGCACGCAGGAGCAGGCTGCCATGCTCGCCGGTGCACCTCCTGCTAGACTGCTTCGAGTTCTGCGCGCTACTGCTGAGAGGAGGGGCGTAACTAAGGCAAAAATCACGTGGCAAAATCACCAATTAGTAACCCCCTCTCGGCACACACAAATAATTAGTAACCTACTCTCGGGAACCTGTGAGAACCTGCTGGATCCCACCTCTGCTCTAAACTCACTGAAGGCCATGGTCATCAATGGGCTCAGAAGGGTGTAACTCTGCTTACAACTGCATTGCAAATCCCACCGGAGGTCCTACATGTTTTTAAGCCATCCATTTGCTTCCAGTGAGATGGCAACAGGAGATGGCGTCTGTGCTGAAGTTCTGAGTGCTCTTAATCTATACCTTGTTAACAGCCTGTGGGGGAGAAAAGATGTCAGTGAACTAAAGGGAAAAAAATTCATCAAACAGTTCGTGCAGAGTCCTCTGTCCAAAATACGGAAGGGAAAAGAAACGGGAACAATGGCAGCAGCTACACTTCAGGAACTAGGCCAGACAATTATCAGCTCAAAAATCCAGAGAAAGTCAGATGAGAAAGACGTTCCTCCTGAGACTGTAGGGAGCTGCAGCTACTGGCATGATCCGTTGGTTAAGAGTGGCAGACTCCAATCTGGAGACCCGGGTTTGATTCCCAACTCCTCCACATGAGCAGTGGACTCTAATCTGGAGAACTGGGTTTGATTCCTCACTCTTCCTCATGAGCAGGGGACTCTAATCTGGAGAACTGGGTTTTATTCCCCATTCTTCCTCATGAGCAGGGGACTCTAATCTGGAGAACTGGGTTTTATTCCCCATTCTTCCACATGAGCGGTGGACTCTAATCTGGAGAACTGGGTTTGATTCCTCACTCTTCCACATGAGCAGGGGACTCTAATCTGGAGAACTGGGTTTTATTCCCCATTCTTCCACATGAGCAGGGGCTCTAATCTGGAGAACTGGGTTTGATTCCCCACTCCTCCACATGAACAGTGGACTCTAATCTGGAGAACTGGGTTTGATTCCTCACTCTTCCACATGAGCAGGGGACTCTAATCTGGAGAACTGGGTTTGATTCCTCACTCTTCCACATAAGCAGGGGACTCTAATCTGGAGAACTGGGTTCGATTCCTCACTCTTCTACATGAGCGGGGGACTCTAATCTGGAGAACTGGGTTCGATTCCCCACTCTTCCACATGAGCAGGGGACTCTAATCTGGAGAACTGGGTTCGATTCCTCACTCTTCCACATGAGCAGGGGACTCTAACCTGGAGAACTGGGTTTGATTCCTCACTCTTCCACATGAGCAGGGGACTCTAATCTGGACAACTGGGTTTGATTCCCCACTCCTCCACATGAGCCTAGTGGCTGACCTTAGACTAGTCACAAACTCTTTCAGCCCCACCTACCTCACCAGGTGTCTGCGGTGGGGAGAGGGAGGGAAGGAGTTTGTAAATCACTTCGAGACTCCTTGTGGCTGAGAAAAGCAGGGTATAAATCCAAACTCTTCTTCTTCACTACTGACTGCCCAGTTTGGATGAACCTTTCTCCTGGTGTGTGGATTAATGGCTGGAGGGTCCCATCCAAGTCGGGAGAGACCTATGGATTCTTATCTGGCGAACTGCATTTGTTTCCTTGCTCCTACACATAAAGCCTGCTGAGTAGCCTTGGGCAAATCACAGTTCTTCAGAACTCTCTCAGCCCCACCTACCTCACAGGATGCCTGTTGTGGTAAGAGGAAGGGAAAAGGAGTTTGTAAGTCACCTTGAGACGTCGGAGGTTAGGAGCTCGTGTATCTAATCTGGAGGAACCGGGTTTGATTCCCGGCTCTGCCGCCTGAGCTGTGGAGGCTTATCTGGGGAATTCAGATTAGCCTGTACATTCCCACACATGCCAGCCGGGTGACCTTGGGCTAGTCACAGCTTCTCGGAGCTCTCTCAGCCCCACCTACCTCACAGGGTGTTTGTTGTGAGGGGGGAAGGGCAAGGAGATTGTAAGCCCCTTTGAGTCTCCTGCAGGAGAGAAAGGGGGATATAAATCCAAACTCCTCCTGCTCCTCCTCCTCCTCCTCCTCCTCCTCCTCCTCCTCCTCCTCCTCCTCTTCTTCTTCTTCTTCTTCTTCTTCTTCTTCTTCTTCTTCTTCTTCTTCTTCTTCTTCTTCTTCTTCTTCTTCTTCTTCTTCTCTCGGGAAAATGGAGCCTTTTTGCCCCAGGCTCCATTTTCGCTAGATACGCCTCCGACACACTGTGGCACCTCTGTTTGCTTCACCATGGCAGATAAAAGAAAATTCCACTTCGTTGAGAGATAATTGACAGCCCCTCTCAGCCTTCCATCATCTCTTAAAAGCAGTGTCAAGGTAAATACAACACGGGATAATTGAATCTGCAAACAATAAAGAAACGCGGTCTGCCTCGCCTGCTAAAGATCCGGGAGGATTTAATCTATAACAGGAAGGTCTAATTATATCATAAAATATAATAACGGGGATATTATCAAGCTTTTTTCCCCCAGTTTAATTTGTTTTCTCTCCTTCCATAATTCTCTGTAGTGTTTACCCGCTGCAGAACCAGTCTGAGATCCGGGAGGAAACAGCGTCCGTTCCCCCAGATGAGACTCAATATCATTAAAAAAACAGACAGTATCTGTGACCCCAACATCAAATCACCAAATCTGCCTTATTAAACAGGAAATACAGCACCAACACCGAAGCTTGATTCTGTTTCCTGCATGAATTTTTTTCCATCATAAGCATTATATTGTCATTGTGCCCGCACAACGAAATTTACAGCAGCATTCCTCGATGCACACAATTTCAGACTCACACCCCATCCTCACTTTCCCCTTCCTCCACCCATCCCTACACAGCCCCAAACACATCAATCACGAAACCGCGGAGTTTAGCATAGCCACAGCTCTAGAGTAGAAGCTGTCTCTAAGCCTCTTTGTCCTAGTTTTGATGGACCTGTGTCGTCTGCCGGATGGTAACAGTTCAAAAAGAGCGTGTGCTGGATGAGACGGGTCTCTCGGAATATTTTGGGCTTTCTTTAGGCTTTGGGAATTATAGAGTTCTTCCAAGGAGGGGAGAGGGCAGCCGATAATCCTCTGAGCAGTAGTGATCACCCTTTGGAGCGCCTTCCTATCTGCCACTGTGCAACTGGAGAACCATACACAGATGCAGGAGGTTAAGACACTCTCTATAGCACAGCGGTAAAAGGACACCAGGAGTTTTCCATTCAGTTGTTTCCTTAAAAGTGTCAGATAGTACAGTCTTTGTTGGGCCTTCTTAACCACCGCGGCAGTCTGTACGCTAAGGGAAATGCGTGGTTCCTCTCCTTTTGCATAACTTAATCTACATTTGTTTTGGCCGTACTGGAAAAATTGATCGTGGTTCCATCATCACCCTGATGCTGCACAATTGCCAGTTACTGAAAATGGAATTGCTGCACTTGGCAGGGCTTGCAGAGGGAATCCCAGAATCAGGTAAATCAAAGGTCTGCAACTTGTGGCTCTCCAGAGGTTCATGGACTACAATTGGCCATGCTGGCAGGGGCTGATGGGAATTGTAGTCCATGAACATCTGGAGAGCCACAGGTTGTAGACCGCTGAGTTAAATGAAGCACAGTTTTAGCAAGACCATTTGTCCACCCTGCTTGGCGGGCGATGCCTCTCCAAGAGGCCAGGCAGAGAAAGATCATTCCAGACATCGCAATCTTGAGATCTTGTTGACTGAGCCTAGGATCATCTGCAGGCAGAACATCGGCTTCCACATTGGACAATGGCCCATCAAGCTGCATTATGTTTACACGTGTGCATCAGACTTAGTATTCACTGATTTGATTCCCCACTTTTCCACTTGAGCAGCAGACTCTAATTTGGAGAATTTGGTTTGATTCCTCACTCCTCCACATGAGCAGCAGACTCTAATCTGGAGAACAGGGTTTGATTCCCCTCTCCTCCATATGAGAGGCAGACTCTAATTTGGAGAACTGGGTTTGATTCCCCACTCCTCCACTCGAGCAGCAGACTCTAATCTAAGATGACCAGATGGTCACCTTTGTGAACTGGGTCGGGGGGTAGGCAGCCGCGCGCAGCCGCAGGAGCGCACTGCCTTCTGGGGCACTGCCGTTTCCCGTCTTGTCACAGGGCGGGAAACGGCAGCACCCCAGAAGGCCATGCTCCTGCGGCCACGTACGTGAGAGGCTGCCACACTGCCTTGCGCCCCAGAAGGCAGTGCAGCAGCCTCCCAAAAATCGGGACAATTGAAATAACCCACGGGACGTGGGACAAATTGTTTGATGGAGGGACTGTCCCACCAAAAGCGGGATGTCTGGTCAGCCTACTCTAATCTGGAGAAACAAGTTTGATTCTTCTCTCCTCCACATGAGAAGCAGACACTAATCTGGAGAACTGGGTTGGATTTCCCACTCTTCTACTCGAGCAGCGGACTCTAATCTGGAGAACCGGCTTTGATTCCCCTCTCCTCCAAATGCGAGGCAGACTCTAATTTGGAGAACTGGGTTTGATTCCCCACTCCTTCACTTGAGCCTGGCTGACCTGGTGGCTGACCTTGGACTAGTCACAAACTCTTTCAGCCCCACCTACCTCAAAAGGAAGGGAGAAAAGGAGTTTGTAAGTCACTTTGAGACTCCTTGGGGTTGAGAAAAGTGGGTATATATCCAAATTCTTCTTCTTCACTACTGCCTGCCCAGTTTGGATGAATCTTTCTCCTGGTGTGTGAATTAATGGTGAGAGGGTCTCATCCAAGTCAGGAGTGGGTGCATTTAGGCCTTTTCTCACCCAGTAACTTGAAAACTGGGAGGCACTTTTGAATTTTTAAATTTGTACAAGTTGGTGAAAAGTTTTGTATTATTTTAGTACTAGGAATTACACTACTTTTATACTCTGGCCTTGGGCCACATATATAAATATGATATATCAATTGGTTGCACGTGTATTCATCTGTGTACGTTTGAAAAAATAATCCCTCAGCATAGGATCAAACCCATTTCCTTCCCCAATTTCATAATTTCCAGAATTTCTGAAATATATATGTTCGATATCCAGAGTCTCCAATATTTTCATAGAGTCATAGAGTTGGAAGAGACCCCCAAGGGCCATCAAGTCCAACCCCCTGCAATGCAGGAACACACAATCAAAGCACTCCTGACAGATGGCCATCCAGCCTCTCTTTAAAAACCTCCAAAGGAGGAGAGTCCACCACTCTCCGAGGCAGTGAATTCCACGGTTGAACAACCCTGATGGTCAGGAAGTTCTTTCTGATGTTTAGGTGGAATCTCTTTTCCTGCACCCTGAATTCATTACTCCGTGTCCTAGTCTCTGAGGCAGCAGAAAACAAGCTTGCTCCCTCTTGGACATGGCATCCCTTCAAATATTTAAACATGGCTGGAAGATAATAGCTGGAAGATAATCAAAGGAACTTATCTTGTGAATTCTGCTCTCAAGTCCACCGTCTAGCGCATTTTTGTTCCACCTTTTTTCATAGCTTGGGAGAACATGCATGGTTCCTCCCCGTTTTACCTCATGACCCTATGACAGTGGTGGTGGACCTTTGGCACTCCAGATGTTATGGACTATAATTCCCATCAGCCCCTGCCAGCACATCCAATTGACCATGCTGGCAGGGGCAGGGCCACCACGGCCCTATGAGATAGGTTAGGCTGAGGGAGAATTATTAGCCCAAGGTCAGTCTGTGGTTCTTCATGGTGGGAACTCACGTCTCTCAAAATGCCCTGCTAACTAAGACAAGGAACTGGCTCTAATATTGTGGTTTCAGCACAGTCGAACAATACAGTATGATAAAATACCAACAGACAAATGGCTCAGAATGAAACCTAATAGCTCCCAACTTGGGGGAGGGAAAAAAATAAACATTCAATATTCGTTTGAAATACAGCCTTTCCTATCGCTCCTCGACAAATTCCTGTTATTTGGTGTCCTGCAGTCACCTCTGCAGGTCTGAGACAAAGCCGGCATAATGAAAACCATATTTCATAGAAAAACCAAAGCCACCAGCCACCTCTAGGTAATTACTGGCAGTTCCAGCCGGAGAGAAAGATGTTCTCTGTTAACATTTCTTGCACTTTGCCCAAAGAGCAGGGCCGGATCTGCATAATAGCTGGAACTTATTCAGCTGAGTCATCCGAAGGATTCTGAGGAAAAAAGCAATCTTTGGAGGACTATTAAGCCGAACACATCCAACCAGTCCTTGAGTATGGTTTGGAAGACACTGAAGACTGAGCCAATTTAAAATAGGCAGGTTGGGAGTCCTCCTGACGTCTTTGGGGAGATGGTTCCAGAAGACTGGAGTTACAGCAGGAAACGTTTGAGTTAAGGCTGTGGCAGATCTGATAGAGCTGAAAGAGTGGGGCGTCTGTAAAGAGTGCTGAATGTATCCCGACTGGTGTGTAAGTGCTTACCCAGAGAGGCTGGCCTTCAAAACAGTGTATAATCCCGAGGTCTACTGACTACTGGAAATAGTAAAAGAGACAGAGATGCTGACAGCTATTTAGTAGGCCATCTCTGCCCCCCACAAACACTTATAACTCCCCAATATCAAATTACTCCTAACATTTCAGGAGATAAATTTTAATTGTTTCTAGGATTCTGGGATTATCCCTGATTCAACCCTAAACTTCTAATTTCAGGTTTAATTTAGGTTTGGGTATATATGAAAGCACACCCCTTTTCCAAGTGTCGACGTGCAGAGTCATGGTATGATAGACAGTCCAGATAAAGAGGGATGACACATCTTAATTCTTGGACTTCGATACTAAGAGGGGTTTTACCTGACACATGCGTTCTCCTTCCCAATGAAGTCGGCATCGTAGTGAACGATGCCTTCCCTGAAAGCTCAGCAACCAGGATTTGGATAGCAACAGCACAGCCTCAAGTAGGCATACCCATCTGCAATACCGCACACAAACATTCCACAACCTGACTCAATCAGCTCACACAACTCACTTTCTTCCTAACACTAATTGAATCTTAAATCTCTTGTCTATCAGAGAACCATCCAAGTTTCTGGAGTTCCTTTATTATGTTATTCCAAGATCGCCCTGTCTTGAAACACCCCTGGTGTTAATCTCATCGACACATCCCTGATCTCATCAGGAGCTGGGCACTCTCAGGTTTTTAATCTAACCATCCCTTTTCCCATAGCGTTGTTCCTACCTGAGAATAGAACTTTGTCTTGTTTCTGGAATGTAGCCCTTCTTATCATTGTCAGAGGGCTAACTTTCCCTATAACCAGACCTTGCAAACAAGGGCCCTTCACCCTCTGGATTTGGTACTGTCTTTGGTTCTACTTCCATTGTGCCTGAAATCGTCATTTCCCCTGGAACACAGTATTGGCACAGGATTTCACTTCCTTGGACCTTTTTTTTCTAGACCAGTAAATACCATCCTTTCCCCCAACAGATTCTTCTATTCCCATCTATCTTTCACTTCTCTCTAAATCCTAGGCTTTTTGAAACTCTCTCTGTGTGTTCTACTGAACTGCGTGTGCATTTTTATTATTTTTGGTTCTTTAGTAACATTGTAAAACCTTTTTCAGTTCTGGTTTCGTGTGGATTTCTAAAGGGAAAGACCTTTGTAAACCTTTGGTGGAGAGATACCATTTACCCCCTCTTGCAGTTCAAAATCTGTTCCCCGTTAAACCCCCAAATTAAAAGGGAACAGACCAGACCAATTCAGGTAACACAGGTACTAACCAAAGGCAAACAGCTCTTGTAAACTACATGTCCTAAGGATTTTTCCCGAAGGAAATTTATTGGCAAAGCCTGAGGAAGTTCCCTTCCCCCCCTTTTTTTTTTTGCAATGCCGTTCCGGTTTGGAGGAGGTGGGTTTTGGTAGAAGCGATAGGGAAGGGGCCAGCCCAGGTCAGAAAAAGCATGGCTTCTTTTATGAGCTCAGCCACCATTCAAAACCTGCCTATTCCAATTTTGAAACTTCGCCACATCCCTAGTCACATATGGGGCCAGTTTGGTTTAAACTTATCACGCCATTGCCTGACATGACCTCCCCTTGAAAAAAAAACCTCCCATTTTTCCCCCGGCTGTCTTTGATCAGGAACAGACAAGAAGTGTCATTAGGGGGGAAATTAGCAAGCAAACGCTTTAAAATTCAAGAGCTTTGTATCTCTAATCAAGTGTTTTCATATGATTAGTCCTCATAAATCATTTCAAATTTCATTTCTCCAGGAGAAAAAAACCCACAAATGCTACAAGAAGTTCTCCCCCCCACCATTTATAGAGAGGCATCGCTGGAAGAAAACTATTAAAGGGATGGACCTCCACCTTGTGACATTGTCCCTTTGCATTGTTTCTTGGAAAATTTTAATTATATCCATTTATTTCCATCCTGCCCTGCTAGACATATACAGTGTAGCTCTTCAGTAAATGACATTTGCATCCATCATGACACAGGACACCCTGACACTGTGTTTGTATTATTCAAAGAGTGGGAGTGGATGGTAAGATACACATACAAATGAGGCAATGAGAAAAGTTGAGAGCAAAAAGACATTCAAGAAGTATGAACTGAAAATCTATAGGATTGTTCTGTTCCCCAAGCGGACTAATATTGATTGATTGATTGATTGATTGATTACGATTGGTCAGTTGATTGGATGGAGTAGATGCGTCCCGATCGATGTCCCGATCGATGCGATCGATTGGATTTTTATACAGCCCATCCATCGAGGGGGCTCCGGGCGGTGTGCACAGCCTGGCGTTAAAGGAAAAATCTCAATTACAACTATAAATATCATTTCTAAAACCTTTAAAAACAGCAATAATAATAATAATAATAATAATAATAATAATAATAATAATAATAATAAGCGTAATAATGAGTGCGCGCCTTGCACTTTCGGCCATGAGCAGGAACATAAGGCCCATAGGCGAATGAGCAACCAGTTCAAAAAAAGGGTTTGAATTGTAGTGAGGGATTTAGGACTCTGGTAACTCCTCCAGGGAGATTCTTTGCAATGCTGGAAACCAGAACAGTGGTGGTACTAATATGTCCCTGTATAATCTCAACACTGGATACTCCGATTGACCTGGCGTTCTCGCCCATGTAATCTCATTTACTTTCTTGGCTGCGCAGCGTCACTGCTACCAGGCACCTTATCGTTCAGTTTTGTGCAGGTCTACTAAGACTCCCAGATTCCTTTCCCCTATACTGTTGTCAAGCCAGGGGTCGTCTGACTCACCTATCTTATAATTGTGCGTTTCATCTTTTCAGTACCTCACATTTCTCCCTGATGGAATTCATTTTGTTGGCTTTGACTCTGTTCTGTAACCTGTCTGACATACGTTTACTGCTTTAAATTAAATAAGACCCCAGCACTGGAAAGCTTTCTGCTTTTTCCTTGAGACCTGCCCGCCTCTGTGGTGATTACATTCACTGTAGCTGAGGCTGCTTCATTATGGTTGCCAATTTCCAGGTGGAACCTGGAGATTTCCCTGAATTACAGGATGATGCATTTGCCAGGTGTGAGTAGACTATGCACTTCATTTTTTTTACTGTTGGGCTAGATCCTGTGGATTTATTCCAGTAACAGAAACACTTTCCTTCTAAGCTAAGAGCTTTCTCCTCCAGCGCTGTGAATAGGTTAAAAGCAGGTGCACTCTAATCTGGAGAACCAGGTTTGATCCCCCACTCTGCCACTTGAGCTGTGAACCAGATTAGCTTGTGCACTCCAACACATGCTAGCTGGGTGACCTTGGGCTAGTCACAGTTCTTCAGAGCTCTCTCAAACCCATCCACCTCACAGGGTGTTTGTTATGGGAGGGAGGGAAAGGAGATTGTAAGCCCCTTTAAGTCTCTTTACAGGAGAGAAAAGGGGGATATAAATCAAAACTCCTCTTCCTCTTCCTCTTCCTCTTCTCTGAGAGGTTCTTCCACTGGTATAGGAGCCTCTCACAAAAGTGGAAGACTCTAGTTACCATAAAGGAATTGCCAAATGGATCCGTTGCCACACCAACCTGCTTTTGCTGAAGCACTCCTGAGAACTCTAAGAAGGGGAAGAAAGCATTTTCCAAAGCTTCACTTGAAAAATGTTACATTTGAGAAGCAACTGCAGGGTTTGAGCTGCAATGTGGCTTCGTGTCCCACTTGTCCAGCAATTAATAAGTCGGCACGAAGCCGCTCGTATTGTCTCTTGGCTCTACAGAGGAATCAGCCATATTGCATCGTTGTGTAAGCTCTGCTTTGCATATGAATTGTCTTTCCTCCTTTTCCTTGAGCACTTCAGTCCTGTTCCATTTGGATAAATATTCATGACATCTGGTGGTCATTTTTACTCTGGCTTCCCCTTTGTACATCTCTTTAAACATCTTTAAAAACCTGTATTTTTCAGAGCGCAACAATAAAATTCTTACATGAGCCAAGAAAAAAGTACTTTCAAAGACATTTATTGAGCCTGGGCTAGCAGCCAATGATTTCAGTCCCAATTCCACTTAAAGCTCCTTAACTTTATTATACATAATTCAGGACTCTTTCTTTCTTTCTTTCTTTCTTTCTTTCTTTCTTTCTTTCTTTCTTTCTTTCTTTCTTTCTTTCTTTCTTTCTTTCTTTCTTTCTTTCTTTCTTTCTTTCTTTCTTTCTTTCTTTCTTTCTTTCTTTCTTCAAAAGGCCACCAGTTCACATGCTGGTCTTCTTCACTTGATAACTACAACATCGAGTGATGACTTGCACATTCAAGTGAGCTGCCATAGCTACCATGCCACAAAAAGGAATGCATTGCTTCATGCATACTGCTTTCCAATGGAGTCTAGTAACAAACTTTGGTCTTTGCCAGTAATCAACTATTTCTTCTTCCTTCAATGGAGTCCCTAACTTGACTCACTGAGTCAATGTCTACAACTGCTGCCTTCTATTTCCCGTCTTCTCAGTTTTCTGCCCTCCAAAATGTTTTGCTTTTCATTTCTCTCTTCTCCATTCTTTCCTCCTTTCCTTAGTGTTTTGTATCTGCTCTGTTTCTCAGAGATCCTGCTTTACATTTCTAAGGCCCCTTCCACACAGAATAATGCAGTTTCAATCCACTTTCATAACTGTTTGCAAGTGGGTTTTGTTATTCTGCACAGTAAAATGCAGCTGCAAAGTGCATTGAAAGTGGATTATTCTGCATGTGCAGAAGGGGCCTAAGATGCTTATTCCTCATCCTCCCTTCAGTCACCCACCACCAAATGTCTCACACCTCCTCCCCATTCCCTAGTCTATATATATATATATATTCCCTAGTCTCTCTCTATATATATACCGTATATACTCGTGTATAAGTCGACCCGCATATAAGTCGAGGCACTTAATTTTACCACAAAAAACTGGGAAAACTTATTGACTCGCGTATAAGTCGAGGGTGGGAAATGCAGCAGCTGCTGGTAAATTTCAAAAATAAAAATAGATAGCAATAAAGTTACATCAATTGAGGCATCAGTAGGTTAAATGTTTTTTGAATATTTATTTCAAAGAAAAACAGTAAACTGGCTCTGTAAGTGGAAAAGAGGGTCAACAAGAACAATATGGTATCAACAATAACTTTAAAAGTACAAAAACCTTAGCTCAATCAGCAACCAAGCTAAAACACAGGAGTTAAAATCCTTCAAAACTGTATTCCTCATCATCATCTGTATGTCCAAATGTAACCCAACTTAGATTTTAAGAGGGATATTATCAGAAATGGAAAATCTACTATTAGCTTCCATTGTAAACAATGGGGGATGGGGCACCCTTTTGGGGATCAATAACTTTGGATCCCCTGACCCAAACTTCACCAAACCTGGCTGGTATCATACAGAGACTCTCCTGATGAGACCAGCCAGGTTTGGTGAAGTTTGGTTCAGAGGGTCCAAAGTTATGGACCCTCAAAAGGGTAGCCTCATCTACTAATAGCTCCCATTGAAAACAATGGGGAAATGGGGGCACCTCTTTTGGGGGTCCATAACTTTGGACCCTATATATATATAGACTAGGGAATGGGGAGGATATATATATAAAGCAAACCGTGAGTTTGTTCCTGATGATCGAGCACAGGAACTACTGAGCCAATTCCTCTGAAAATTTCCAGCCACTGCAGTCAGCCAGGCGAGAGTGTTTTTAGATGTTCACATACCTGAAATTTCATACCTGGCCCAGGTAAAACACCTTTTTCCTGGCGCTCCATGGTGAAGGACATGAAGCTGCCTGTGTGTAATCGTCACCCTTAGAATGTTCGTGCCCCTAGAATATTTGCTCAGATGGCCAGATATGAGCTGTGGAAACAGTACATAGGTAATGACTCGAGTTGAAGTGAAACACATACACACGTTGCCATGTGAGATGTCAGATGGGGTTCTCCCCTCACACGCAGGTACCTTTCACTGTGTCTCACCCACTATTATCACACAACACACATACTCTCATACACATTCAGCTCATCTTCACACTCCTCACTCTGCCCTCCCTCACATCCAACCATCACTTAACTACTTCCTCACCCATATTCCACACCCATATTGAACAAGCTTGAATATAAAAGACAGCTGGAGGGAGGGAGAGGGAAGGGACGGAGGGGTGGCATGCAAGGGAAGAGAAGTGAGGGAGGGGAGACAGTGAGGGGTGGCATGCAAGGGAGTGGAGGGAGGGGGCCCAGCATCTGGATATGACCCAATCACCCTAGTTGAGGGAGAGGGAAGGGAGGGAGGGAGGGGAGGGATCACATGCAAGGGAAGAGAGGGAAAGAGAGGGAAGGGATGGAGGGGGAGGCATGCAAGGGAAGGGATGGAGGGAGGGGAGAGAGTGAGGGGAGGCATGCAAGGGACGGGAGAGAGGGACCAGCCAGCCTACATTCCCTGAATACTGCAGTTACAGTTCAGAAAACCAGGCACGCATTACTCAGGAGTAAGCTCGGTAAAGCAACCGTGACATACTTTGAATGGGTGCGTTGTGCTCCTCAGAGGGTTTACTCAGAAACGACACCCATTGCCACCAACCAAACTTACTCCCAGGTAAAGGATTGTGACCAGCCAGCCTAGATGTGTGGGAGGGGTGCCTTTCCATTCCCCCCAAGGAATGTGGTCACACACATCAATGACATCACACAGTATCAGGCTGCTCATTTCCACGAGCACGTACTGCTGGCCTCTGCAGTTGATTTGCTGCTACTGTTCCTTTCCCATTTCACCCCAATGACCCACAGCAACGCATGGCCGGGCACCGCTAGTTTTCTTAATGAAACGACTCTTGTCCCTAAAAAATGTGTGATTTTAATCACACCCAAACAAACTGCTGTCTGGCTCTTCATAGAAACAGAACTGTTAATTTTCTATGGTTACTGCAAATCATTCACTTATCTTTTTGACAAGAAGGGCCACGACTCATAGCTATTAATCCAGAAATAACTGTTGTTCATTTTTAAAGCACCATTGGATGTTTGGCTTTATTTTGTGAACCTTTATAGTATAGTATATAGTATCCCTGAGCATCTGGAATCATCACAAACATTCCATCTAAGCACCACAGCTTTGGTGCCACAGGGACAATGGGTGATCCTGAAAGGAAAGTCAAATGCATGCTGAAATCTCAGCTCCCCCCCTTTTGCCAACCCCCTCCTAGTCAGCAATGGCTGCCTTGCCTATATGGTGCTGTTCTTTCAAGCCTCTGTGACCCCATGAAGAAGAGGATGAAGATGATGAAGAAGAAGAAGTGTTTGGATTTATATCCCCCCCTTTCTCTCCTGCAGGAGACTCAAAGGGGCTTATAATTTCCTTGCCCTTCCCCCCTCACAACAAACACCCTGTGAGGTAGGTGGGGCTGAGAGAGCTCCGAGAAGCTGTGACTAGCCCAAGGTCACCCAGCTGGCATGTGTGAGAGTGTACAGGCTAATCTGAGTTCCCCAGATAAGCCTCCACAGCTCAGGCGGCAGAGCTGGGAATCAAACCCGGTTCCTCCAGATTAGATATACGAGCTCTTAACCTCCTACGCCACTGAGCAGTCAAATACAACTCCAACCTTGCTTCCTAGTTCTCCCCCTTGCTCGGACATTCTGGGTCGAACTTTTTCCCTTGGCCCTGAGAAGCCATAATTTTCACTCCGTCAACACCAGCCCACTCCCACTGCAGAGGAGTTCGAGCTTCAAAAGGCTCGCCTTCGCATCCCACCTTCATCTCCATTTCTTATCTCACAATCATCAGGTGAGCAGCAAGGTAAAAAACACGGTTTGTTTACACGGACGGCTTCCACAGTCAGAGTGAGCAAAACTACGCACACACTCGCTTAAATATCACGCTCTCAACTGACATCACCCCCACAACTACGGAAATCTCAATACACAACAAAACCCTGTCCATTTTTTTAAAAATCACAATATAGGTGTCAAGAAGGAATACGGGGTAGAGAATGGTTATCAAAAGAGGACTTCCTGGCATTTTTCCGTGCACTTTATAATTAGGGGTCTTGAAAAAAGGCTGGTTCAACAGTTCTCTTTAATGGATGTCTTGAAAACTCTTCAATCACTGCACGGTACAGCCTCATTAGACATTCACTGAAGATGCAAAGACCAAGAATTCACCTTGTTAAGAAAAGAAATTGTCAGGTCTTCCTGCAACCTGAGTCAATTATCTCCCATGTCAGCTGCTATAAAAGATAAGAATACTGTAAACACAGTCGGGGTGGGGGGTGGGGTGGATAATGGTTCCCACTGCACTTTTCTTATTCAGAAGATGTCAAAAGGTAATTTGCAAAAGCGACAACCGGGCGAGAGGAAGAGGGAAATTACCTTTAGTAATAACAGGGCTGCTTTCCCCAATCCGAAAATTTAGACGAATTTATAGTTAATTGGGGATTTTCCCTTTGTAATTTTCAGGAGCAAAGTTTGTGCAGAACCATTATGAGGTGGAATTGGTCTCCCCCAAGATGGCGCCGACGAGGGCTGCCTCGGTGGAATGCTCTCAAATGGCTTCTACATTTTCTACTATTTCCTGCAATTTACAACGAATTTCATACTCCAGAGACCATCTGCTAAGAATTAGGGAACGTTTCCTTAAGGAGTGGCTCTCTGCAACTTTACCCCTATCTGTCTTTACAACCACGGAGGAAATTTCAGCACAGGAGGCAGCCATTTCCCGGCAACAACAGATCTTTACAACCATGGAGGAAATTTCAGCACAGGAGGCAGCCATTTCCCGGCAACAACAGATCAGCAAAAACAAGCACAGGCGGCAGAGACGAAGAGGTAAAAGGGCGGGAATTTTAAATAGACTAAGGAATAAGGGAATTAAAAAAACCCCGCTCCCTTCAATCTTTCTTACCAATTTATGCTCACTTGCCAACAAGATAGATGAAATACTTCTTTTAAACAGATGCAATTCTGATTTTTACAACGCATCTGCCCTATGCTTTACTGAAACCTGGCTAAATGAGAGCATTGATGATAATAGCATGTGCATACCGGGGTTTCAGATATTTCGTTCAGACAGGATTGCAGAATTATCAGGGAAGAAAAAAGGAGGAGGATTATGTATATACATCAACAAAAGCTGGTGTCAAGACATAACAATAATTCAAAAATTCTGTGATGAAAATTTGGAGTCCTTACTTATTAATTGCAAACCCTTTTATTCCCCTCGAGAGATAAATTCAGTTCTGTTTTTTTTGGTTTATATTCATCCACAAGCGTCTGTAAAAAAGGCATTAAGAACTCTAACCGATCAGATTATGGAGGCTGAAGCCAAATACCCTGATTCACTGGTTATTATTTTGGGAGATTTAAACAAAGCAAACTTAAGGGAAGACCTACCAAAATACTTTCAGCATGTCAACTGTCCCACCAGAGGCAAGAATATCTTAGACCACTGCTATACAACACTGAAAGATGCTTATCGGTCTTTACCACGAGCAGCTGTAGGCCATTCTGATCATTGCATGATTCACCTTGTACCTGCTTACAAACAAAGATTTAAAGCCACAAAACCAATAACTAAATCAGTGAGAACTTGGACTGAAGAGGCAAAGTTAAAGCTGCAGGCTTGCCTTGACTGTACAGACTGGAATATTTTTAAAGACACCTCTGCAGATTTGGATGAACTCACAGATACTGTAACATCATATGTCAGCTTCTGTGAAGATCTTTGTATACCAACCAGGAACATGCGTATATATAGTAACAACAAACCTTGGTTCACAGCTAAACTTAAGCAGTTACGTCGTTCCAAAGAAGAGGCCTACAGAAAGGGTGATAGAATGCTGTACAATCAGGCCAGAAATGTATTAACAAAGGAGATCAGAGCAGCAAAAAGAAACTACTCTGAAAAGCTAAAAAATCAGTTTTCACCAAACGAAACAGCAAACATGTGGAAAACTCTCAAAAATATCACCGGTTACAGTAAACCACCTTCCCAAGCTGAAGGAAATCAGCAATTGGCAGACGACCTGAACGTGTTCTACTGTAGGTTTGAAAACAATCTACAGTCACCTTTCTCCACAACCTCTATCTCAGATGCACCAACAATAGCCAAACTTCCTACAACTGAACCCATTTCATTGGGTTTACAACCCCTGGTGATCTCAGAAAAGGAAGTGCAAGATCTATTTCACAGACAGAAGCCTGGAAAAGCACCAGGCCCAGACAAGATAACACCTTCTTGCCTAAAAGTCTGTGCTGTCCAATTGGCCCCCATCTTCACCCAAATCTTTAACAAATCACTAGAGATGTGCTATGTTCCTTCCTGCTTCAAACACTCCACTATCGTCCCAGTGCCGAAGAAGCCTTCCATCAAGGAACTGAACGACTACAGACCAGTTGCTCTAACATCTGTAGTTATGAAAACTTTTGAAAGGCTAGTGATGTACCATTTGAAAACCATCACGGATCCACTGTTGGACCCCTTGCAATTTGCATACCGAGCAAATAGATCGACAGATGATGCTATTAATATGGCTTTGCACTATATCCTACAGCATCTTGAATCGCCAAAGACCTATGCAAGGGTCCTCTTTGTTGACTTTAGTTCAGCATTCAATACTATCAGACCGGACATTCTTCTAACCAAACTAAATCAGCTAGCAGTACCTGAGCATATTTGTAAGTGGATCACAAGCTTCCTAACAGATAGGAAACAGCAGGTGAAGCTAGGAAAAATTACATCAGACACCTGTAAAATGAGCACAGGGGCCCCCCAAGGCTGTGTACTTTCACCACTTCTCTTCTCTCTGTATACCAATGACTGCATCTCAAATGATCCATCTGTTAAAATACTGAAATTTGCAGATGATACAACAGTGATTGGTCTCATTCGAGACAACGATGAAACCGCATACAGACGGGAGGTTGAACAACTAGCCTCGTGGTGCCACTGGAACAATCTAGAACTGAACACACTTAAAACCGTAGAAATGGTGGTAGATTTCAGGAGAAACCCTCCCATCCTACCTCCTCTCACAATACTAGACAACACAGTATCAACAGTAGAGACCTTTAAATTTCTAGGCTCCATCATATCTCATGACCTAAAATGGTCACCTAATATCAAAAATGTCATCAAAAAAGCACAACAAAGAATGTTCTTTCTGCGCCAACTCAGAAAGCTCAAACTGCCCAAGGAGCTGCTGATACAGTTCTACAGAGGAATCATTGAGTCTGTCATCTGCACCTCTATAACTGTGTGGTTTGGTTCTGCAACCCAACAAGATCGACACAGACTTCAGAGAATAATCAGAACTGCAGAAAAAACAATTGCTGCTAACCTGCCTTCCATTGAGGACCTGTATACTGCACGGGTCAAAAAAAGGGCTGTGAAAATATTTACTGACCCCTCGCATCCTGGACATAAACTGTTTCAACTCTTACCCTCTAAACGTCGCTACAGAGCACTGCACACCAAGACAACTAGACATAAGAACAGTTTTTTCCCGAATGCCATCACTCTGTTAAACAAATAATTCCCTCGATAATGTCAAACTATTTATTATATATTTATTATATAATTACTGCACTACTTTTTTCATCATTCCTATTACCCATCTCCTCCCAATTATGACAGTATGACTATAGCCTGTGCTGACATTTCATTTTATTTTATGATTTTACATTTTATGTTTTTATTACTATTGATTGTTTCCTGATTGCTTACTAGACCTATATGACAATCATTAAGTGCTGTACCTTATGATTCTTGACAAATGTATTTTCTTTTATGTACACTGAGAGCATATGCACCGGAGACAAATTCCTTGTGTGTCCAATCACACTTGGCCAATAAAGATTCTATTCTATTCTATTCTATTCTATTCTATTCTATTCTATTCTATTTCAAGATGGGCAGGGGAAACAGATGACTGAACTAGATGGGACGACCGGAGTGCCGCAAATGGAATCTCTGCCATGTGTTGTGGGGTTGTTTGGTTCAGTTAAAATCTGGAAATAAGAAATTTAGGAACAAGAAAGATAACGTGGTGGCGTTTTTTCCCCAACACAAAATATTTGTGATTGGAACCCTGGTTCAGGATTGCCTTTTGAAGGGACGGGCACTAAATAAATACCATACTGATAAAATGCTAAAGTTAGTTTCCTTTATCCACTGCAAGTACTGGGTCATTATTGACCTACAGCGTGACATCACATCACAATGTTTACTAGACAGACTGAGAGCCAGTGTGGTATAGTGGTTAAGAACAGGTGGATTCTAAACCCCACTCCTCCACCTGAGTGGCAGAGGCTTATCTGGTGAACCAGATGTATTTCCGCACTCCTAGGCCCTTTCCGCATGGGCCAATAACAGCACCCCAGGGACGGCAAAAATGCCGTCCCTAGGGGAGCTGTTCACATGGGGGGCGCAGCTGCATCGCAGCCACGCCACCCTCGCTCCCCTCCAGCGCCACGAAGCCGCCATTTTCCCACCTCGCTCCCCACGCGAGGTTTTTGAAAAACAGCGGTTTCCAGCCGCTGCTGTGCGAACGGCAGTGGTTGGAAGGCGGCAACCCCCTTTCCCAACCAACTTAACTTCTCTATGACCTCCCGGTGCATCGTCCAGGCATAGGGACACGTCCCCTCTGCCCTGCGACTCCAAAGCTGTCGCGCAGGGCAGGGCGGGGGTGTCCCCTGGCCTGGGTGACATGCCGGGAGGTTGCAGGGAAGGTACGTCATTAGGGCGACAGCGGAGCGCTGCACTATCTTCCCTGCCTTTACTGGGACCGTTCGTGCAAACGGTCTCGGGGTGGGTGTGTCGGCGTTGTATACACCAACGCACCCCCCAGCGTGGCCGTGTGGAAACGGCCCTACATTCCTGCTGGGTGACCTTGGGCTAGTCACAGTTCTTTGGAACTCTCTCAGCCCCACCTACCTCACAAGGTGTCTGTTGTGGGGAGAGGAAGGGAAAAGAGAAAGATGGGGTATAAATCCAAACTCCTCCTCCTCATCATCTTCTTCTTCTTTCTCCTCTTCCTCCTCCTCCTCTGACCTGGGCAGTTTGTCATTCACATTGCAATTTAATTTTGGTGCTTTACACACAGAAACTTTAAAATGTTTCTAGGCAGAAAATAAAACATTTCCTTCAAGGAGTAACAAAGTTTTTTTTTACCTCAGAATGTTTTATTTCTGGCCTGAGAATGTTTTAAATGGGGTGCTGTGTGGTTTCTGAGCTGTATGTCTGTGTTCTAGCAGCATTCTCTCCTGACGTTTCGGCTGCATTTGTGGTTGGCATCTTCAGAGGATGATTCTTTCCTATCAGATCCTCTGAAGATGCCAGCCACGTCAGGAGAGAATGCTGCTAGAACAAGGCCATGCAGCCCGGAAACCACACAGCACCCCAGTGATTCCGGCCATGAAAGCCTTCGACAATACAATGTTTTAAATGCGTCCTTGATTTTAGTGATTCTTTGGTAAAAGCATTTTCAAAACATTTCCACTTGCTGTGTGATCTCTTTATGATGTTTTCCACACCTCTCTGCAGTCCCCGGACTTTTTCTTTGCCACTGTTTTCTGAGCTCACTCCATTGTCTCGCCTGTTTACTTTTGTCAGTTTTTTTTTAATTGGGAGTGGGGGTTTTGAATCTTCAAAGCTATGGAATCCACAACCTATGGAAAATCACAGCATGAGCTTTTGAAGCATCGAAGCATCAAGTCCATGGAGAATCTAAAAAAACAAACAAACACTGTGGGACTATCATATGCATTTTTCTTTTTTCTTTTCCTTTTTTAAAAAAACCCCTATTAAATAAACCAATCACACCTTCCCAAAACCCATTAAATGTGCACTACATTTTATAGAAACGTTTTATTTCACGGATGCAACGAGGGGGAGAAGGCTGGAAATAAAACGTGTGGAGGTAAAAACAATGTGGAACTCTATGAAGGAAACATATTATTTCCTGCCTCAAAATGATTTACATGAATTGTGCAGGAAAATACGCTATCTTCATCAGAAGAGGGAGATGCAGTTCGAATGCGCTGAACATGTTCCTAGAAAACTGATTTGTTTCATCTCAGCAGGGCCGGAGCGAGGGGAAACTGCGCGTGGGGCATGCGTGTGCGCCGCATCCCACCCTGCCCTGGAATGCCCCTGTCACCTCTATCTGTGGGTTCTGTGGGGCAGAACTTGGAATGAGTTTGCAACAACAAATTTTCAAAAACAAAATGGTTTACTTTCTTAACATATAACATCAAACATCAACATTTAACATCATACTTCAAGGTCCTGTTCAGGTTTCATTTCAAGTCCTTCTAGTTACAGTTTCTGAGCCCTCTGGGGGTTGGGCGGTATAAAAATCCCATAAATAAATAAATAAAAATAAAAAATAAATATTGCCAAGTCCAATTCTTCTTTGCAAGTGGGTTGGCTCCTGAAGACTCCAAGGGTATGGTGAACAGGATTCCAGGAGAACTCTCACCCATTACAACCACAAAAAGAAACCCTGAAACAATAAACTCCAACATTTGCAACATAGCAAAAATAAACAACTACCTTCCCACTAGTTCCCAACAACATTGCAGTTACCTTAACAAGGTGTTAAGG
Organism: Sphaerodactylus townsendi; assembly: GCF_021028975.2. Lineage (NCBI taxonomy): Eukaryota > Metazoa > Chordata > Lepidosauria > Squamata > Sphaerodactylidae > Sphaerodactylus > Sphaerodactylus townsendi. The sequence continues at coordinate 64,613,763 of NC_059433.1, forward strand.
GCTTATGCAAACCAAGGTCTGAGTCTGGTAGCCTTGTCTCCTCCAAACTGCATGAGCTCTGCAGCCTTCTGCTGCTTTGAATCTCCACCCCTTTCTGGGTCAACCCATTCTGAGCATGGGGGTTACACATGCCTGGTGCATTGTGCCCCCCTGTCCCCTTGGTGCTACGCCACTGCCTCTCAGCCCAATCTTGGAGGGTGGCCTGAGATGTCAAGTGAAGCATATGTTCAAGGCATTACATACTATCTGGACTTTCAGAGTCCCTGCTCACTGGTTTGAAATACAAAGAGTCCCCCCTGCCACATCAGCCCCAGCGCACAGGAGAGAATGCTAGCAATACAGTTGGAATTTCCTTCCCGGCAACTCAATGATCCTGTAGAAATTATATCTGTCAGTTTCCACCGGCGTGGGCACTGCTTCTATAATTAGCAGCTAAAAATAATTACAATCTCGCCGATGATAAGGCAGCCGTGTAAAACGTGTCCAACACAGCCCCATTTAATAAGATGTGTAATCTCCCTCCCAGGGCTGGGGAGAGGAGAGTACCTGATTTGCAACGTGGATATTGGGGATATTAAACCGAGAGTCTTTGGTGGCAAATCTGCTTGGGAATATGAATCGAGCCGAGCAGGGGATATCGGTATGTTAATAAAAAATTTAATTTTTAATTGGATTCTTTCTCTGCCAATTCAATTTCCTCGTTTTACCTCCTCTCACAGAGCTGGATTCTGCTAGTCCATCTTCGACCTAGGCATGGACATTAATGGAAATAAAGGGTTTGCAAGAGGGTTTGAGGTTTCAGGCTTCTCTGGGGGAAAAAAACCACAGAGATGAAAAGTGGAAGAATACAAGACAAACTTAGTTCTCCTGCCCCAGATAAGGAGACCAGAGGGAGATAAGGGCCCTTTTGGCAGAAACCAAATAACACATTTTGAGGCAGGAAATAAAACATAGAAGAACTACCAGGATGTGAACAACCTGACATGCCAGCATACAGAAAAACTAGATCTTTGGGAAACAGTGTTATAAAACCCAAAACGCAGCCATCCTTGGGTGTTCCAGGACATTACAGGTTTGGAACATGCGCACCTTGCACACTGGTGCATGATTGCAAGGAAAACAGGATTTCCAGGCAGTGGCGTATCTACAAGGGGTACAGTGGGGACCAGCACACTAGGCCAGGGGTAGGGAACCTGCGGCTCTCCAGATGTTCAGGAACTACAATTCCCATCAGCCCCTACCAGCATGGCCAATTGGCCATGCTGACAGAGGCTGATGGGAATTGCAGTTCCTGAACATCTGGAGAGCCGCAGGTTCCCTACCCCTGCACTAGGCAAAGCTGTTGGGGTCATGTGGAGATGGAAAATTGCCCTCATGCCCCTTCTTCTTCACCCCTGCCAGGCCCCAGCCCACCCGGCACTGTTGCCAGCTAAGGTAAGTGGTGCAGGGTGCAGGGAGCTCATGGGGTGTGTGGAAAACTTGGATTCCACCTGGATTCCACCATGGATTCCATTTTCCTCAGCTATGCCTCTGTTTCCAGGGGAAACTATTACAGGAACATTAAGCAGTTCATCAACTGTAATACTAAAAATGCTGATTGATTGTGATTGTGGGTTAAACTACGTTGGCCAGACAAGTAGGAAGATAAAAATCAGAGTGCTAGAGCACTTGTCCTTGATTCAAAATAAGGCCATGGAGGCACCTTTCATGGAGCGTTTTATACAAAAACAATATAAGCCTGAATCCCCTCGCTTCTTTGTATTGGCTACCTTGGAGGAAAGAGACACAAAAAGCAATATATGACAAGAACTGCATAGAATTGAAGCATTCTGCATCCATTGGCTGCAAACTACATTTGGGACTCAATTCCAATCCAACCTGGACTTTTCTGCTTTTTAATGAACTGTACCATTTTAAGTAGGAACACCTGCGGGGAGGTGTGCTGACAACTGACCTTTAAATGAGTGCCAGAGGTTTTTTTTAGTTTCAAGGACCTTTTTGTAGCAAGAGAAAGCTTTTCAGAGCCAAAATAAGTTCCACTTGGTAATTTTTTTTGTCTAGTGTTGTCTTTGTTGTTTAGACGTACTAGAATAGAATATCTCTGCTGAATAGGGACCTGCTCATGTATGTATACTCTATTTCAGATTGTTGTAATAACTAGTTAATTTATGACTCACCGACCTCCATTGAAGAAAAGTAGATTTGGACTTGCAATATGGGAGTGAACAATAATATATTTATTCATATTGTAGATACCATGCATTCATGAGCTGTTGAAGATTTTCAAAGCCAGAATATATCCGGAAGCTGGTCGCTTGTGTTGAGTTTTAAACATTTAATATTTAGACAATAGCTATCCCTGTAAAGATTAGGGAAGCAATTGTAAAAGTGGCGATTAATAAGAACGCATCCTTGTCTGTATGTGAGACTTCCTTGAAGACATACTGGGGCATTACTGAGACACAGACCCTTGTATACACTGTCGATTTAGTCAACTCACAAATTATACAGGCTGTAATTGCTTGCTGGGTTGTGTGCAAATATTTGCGTGTTTGGCTATGAAAAGCTGAAATCTATTCGGCTGTTTTGGCATCAGCCATGTTTTTTTTAATATTTGTAATTTGATTGAAGCTTTTAGGCTGCAATTTGAAGGGATTCTTTAATTGACAGTGACAATTCCATACAGAGAGCTTTCCCCCTCTTTTTGGAACCTTTCCGGATACGTCCCTGACTCACACAAGCTTGCAATATCGTTCTCCCACCTCCATTTTATGTGCAAATAACCACTCCCCTGTGAGATAAGTTAGCCGGAGTGCATATGTGTGTGTGTGGGGGGGGGCGGGTGTTGCTTGTGTGGGAATTTGAACCCTGGACTCCTCCATCCTAGTCCAGCATTCTAACCACTACACTACAATGGCAATGAGAAGTTTTTCCTCCCTCCGAGCCTTCCAAATGCTGAATTTGGCTCTGGTATCCCTACACTCGTGAAAATGGCTTCCAGCATTCAGTCAGCCCAACAGGAAGCAATCTTTGGCCAATCAGTTGCTAAGGGAATATTTGTTTCCAGGGAACAAACGCTAAGTTTTTTTTTTTGAAAAAAGAACGTTTCTGTCCATTGCACGGCACACTTTATAACCACCTATCAAGAATTATTATAGGTTGTAGTGGAAATAAAAGCTGACACACCTCCCTCGGGCATATGATATTAAATGAATAATTTTGCAATTACATTCGTTTAAAGTTTAAGCTGCTGTTGGCAGATCGGGCATGGGAAACTGAGCCTTGGGGGATGGAAATCTCTTTTTGGACTTGGAAAACCCAGATATAGTTATTTAAGATTGCAGCAGGCCCCATCTTGAAGTTTTTGGGTGGGGTTCGGTGGGAAGATAGGGAAATCAAAACACTCAAAACCATCAACATCCGGGTTCACTGGAGCAGCAGTGGCGTAGGAGGTTAAGAGCAGGTGCATTCTAATCTGGAGGAACCGGGTTTGATTCCCAGCTCTGCCGCCTGAGCTGTGGAGGCTTATCTGGGGGATTCAGATTAGCCTGTGCACTCCCACACACGCCAGCTGGGTGACCTTGGGCTAGTCACAGCTTCTCGGAGCTCTCTCAGCCCCACCTACCTCACAGAGTGTTTGTTGTGAGGGGGGAAGGGCAAGGAGATTGTAAGCCCCTTTGAGTCTCCTGATGGGGGTGGGGGGTGGGGGGAGGGGGGGGTGGGGGGGGGGGGGGGGGGGAGGGGGGTTGGGTGGTGGGGTGGGGAGGGGGGTGGGGGGGTGGGGTGGAGGGGGAGGGGGGGGGTGGGGGGGGGGGGGGGGGGGGGGGGGGGGGGGTGGGGGGGGGGGGGGGGGGGGGGGGGGGGGGGTGGGGGGGGGGGGGGGTGGGGGGGGGGGGGGGTGGGGGGGGGGGGGGGTGGGGGGGGGGGGGGGTGGGGGGGGGGGGGGGTGGGGGGGGGGGGGGGTGGGGGGGGGGGGGGGTGGGGGGGGGGGGGGGTGGGGGGGGGGGGGGGTGGGGGGGGGGGGGGGTGGGGGGGGGGGGGGGTGGGGGGGGGGGGGGGTGGGGGGGGGGGGGGGTGGGGGGGGGGGGGGGTGGGGGGGGGGGGGGGTGGGGGGGGGGGGGGGTGGGGGGGGGGGGGGGTGGGGGGGGGGGGGGGTGGGGGGGGGGGGGGGTGGGGGGGGGGGGGGGTGGGGGGGGGGGGGGGTGGGGGGGGGGGGGGGTGGGGGGGGGGGGGGGTGGGGGGGGGGGGGGGTGGGGGGGGGGGGGGGTGGGGGGGGGGGGGGGTGGGGGGGGGGGGGGGTGGGGGGGGGGGGGGGTGGGGGGGGGGGGGGGTGGGGGGGGGGGGGGGTGGGGGGGGGGGGGGGTGGGGGGGGGGGGGGGTGGGGGGGGGGGGGGGTGGGGGGGGGGGGGGGTGGGGGGGGGGGGGGGTGGGGGGGGGGGGGGGTGGGGGGGGGGGGGGGTGGGGGGGGGGGGGGGTGGGGGGGGGGGGGGGTGGGGGGGGGGGGGGGTGGGGGGGGGGGGGGGTGGGGGGGGGGGGGGGTGGGGGGGGGGGGGGGTGGGGGGGGGGGGGGGTGGGGGGGGGGGGGGGTGGGGGGGGGGGGGGGTGGGGGGGGGGGGGGGTGGGGGGGGGGGGGGGTGGGGGGGGGGGGGGGTGGGGGGGGGGGGGGGTGGGGGGGGGGGGGGGTGGGGGGGGGGGGGGGTGGGGGGGGGGGGGGGTGGGGGGGGGGGGGGGTGGGGGGGGGGGGGGGTGGGGGGGGGGGGGGGTGGGGGGGGGGGGGGGTGGGGGGGGGGGGGGGTGGGGGGGGGGGGGGGTGGGGGGGGGGGGGGGTGGGGGGGGGGGGGGGTGGGGGGGGGGGGGGGTGGGGGGGGGGGGGGGTGGGGGGGGGGGGGGGTGGGGGGGGGGGGGGGTGGGGGGGGGGGGGGGTGGGGGGGGGGGGGGGTGGGGGGGGGGGGGGGTGGGGGGGGGGGGGGGTGGGGGGGGGGGGGGGTGGGGGGGGGGGGGGGTGGGGGGGGGGGGGGGTGGGGGGGGGGGGGGGTGGGGGGGGGGGGGGGTGGGGGGGGGGGGGGGTGGGGGGGGGGGGGGGTGGGGGGGGGGGGGGGTGGGGGGGGGGGGGGGTGGGGGGGGGGGGGGGTGGGGGGGGGGGGGGGTGGGGGGGGGGGGGGGTGGGGGGGGGGGGGGGTGGGGGGGGGGGGGGGTGGGGGGGGGGGGGGGTGGGGGGGGGGGGGGGTGGGGGGGGGGGGGGGTGGGGGGGGGGGGGGGTGGGGGGGGGGGGGGGTGGGGGGGGGGGGGGGTGGGGGGGGGGGGGGGTGGGGGGGGGGGGGGGTGGGGGGGGGGGGGGGTGGGGGGGGGGGGGGGTGGGGGGGGGGGGGGGTGGGGGGGGGGGGGGGTGGGGGGGGGGGGGGGTGGGGGGGGGGGGGGGTGGGGGGGGGGGGGGGTGGGGGGGGGGGGGGGTGGGGGGGGGGGGGGGTGGGGGGGGGGGGGGGTGGGGGGGGGGGGGGGTGGGGGGGGGGGGGGGTGGGGGGGGGGGGGGGTGGGGGGGGGGGGGGGTGGGGGGGGGGGGGGGTGGGGGGGGGGGGGGGTGGGGGGGGGGGGGGGTGGGGGGGGGGGGGGGTGGGGGGGGGGGGGGGTGGGGGGGGGGGGGGGTGGGGGGGGGGGGGGGTGGGGGGGGGGGGGGGTGGGGGGGGGGGGGGGTGGGGGGGGGGGGGGGTGGGGGGGGGGGGGGGTGGGGGGGGGGGGGGGTGGGGGGGGGGGGGGGTGGGGGGGGGGGGGGGTGGGGGGGGGGGGGGGTGGGGGGGGGGGGGGGTGGGGGGGGGGGGGGGTGGGGGGGGGGGGGGGTGGGGGGGGGGGGGGGTGGGGGGGGGGGGGGGTGGGGGGGGGGGGGGGTGGGGGGGGGGGGGGGTGGGGGGGGGGGGGGGTGGGGGGGGGGGGGGGTGGGGGGGGGGGGGGGTGGGGGGGGGGGGGGGTGGGGGGGGGGGGGGGTGGGGGGGGGGGGGGGTGGGGGGGGGGGGGGGTGGGGGGGGGGGGGGGTGGGGGGGGGGGGGGGTGGGGGGGGGGGGGGGTGGGGGGGGGGGGGGGTGGGGGGGGGGGGGGGTGGGGGGGGGGGGGGGTGGGGGGGGGGGGGGGTGGGGGGGGGGGGGGGTGGGGGGGGGGGGGGGTGGGGGGGGGGGGGGGTGGGGGGGGGGGGGGGTGGGGGGGGGGGGGGGTGGGGGGGGGGGGGGGTGGGGGGGGGGGGGGGTGGGGGGGGGGGGGGGTGGGGGGGGGGGGGGGTGGGGGGGGGGGGGGGTGGGGGGGGGGGGGGGTGGGGGGGGGGGGGGGTGGGGGGGGGGGGGGGTGGGGGGGGGGGGGGGTGGGGGGGGGGGGGGGTGGGGGGGGGGGGGGGTGGGGGGGGGGGGGGGTGGGGGGGGGGGGGGGTGGGGGGGGGGGGGGGTGGGGGGGGGGGGGGGTGGGGGGGGGGGGGGGTGGGGGGGGGGGGGGGTGGGGGGGGGGGGGGGTGGGGGGGGGGGGGGGTGGGGGGGGGGGGGGGTGGGGGGGGGGGGGGGTGGGGGGGGGGGGGGGTGGGGGGGGGGGGGGGTGGGGGGGGGGGGGGGTGGGGGGGGGGGGGGGTGGGGGGGGGGGGGGGTGGGGGGGGGGGGGGGTGGGGGGGGGGGGGGGTGGGGGGGGGGGGGGGTGGGGGGGGGGGGGGGTGGGGGGGGGGGGGGGTGGGGGGGGGGGGGGGTGGGGGGGGGGGGGGGTGGGGGGGGGGGGGGGTGGGGGGGGGGGGGGGTGGGGGGGGGGGGGGGTGGGGGGGGGGGGGGGTGGGGGGGGGGGGGGGTGGGGGGGGGGGGGGGTGGGGGGGGGGGGGGGTGGGGGGGGGGGGGGGTGGGGGGGGGGGGGGGTGGGGGGGGGGGGGGGTGGGGGGGGGGGGGGGTGGGGGGGGGGGGGGGTGGGGGGGGGGGGGGGTGGGGGGGGGGGGGGGTGGGGGGGGGGGGGGGTGGGGGGGGGGGGGGGTGGGGGGGGGGGGGGGTGGGGGGGGGGGGGGGTGGGGGGGGGGGGGGGTGGGGGGGGGGGGGGGTGGGGGGGGGGGGGGGTGGGGGGGGGGGGGGGTGGGGGGGGGGGGGGGTGGGGGGGGGGGGGGGTGGGGGGGGGGGGGGGTGGGGGGGGGGGGGGGTGGGGGGGGGGGGGGGTGGGGGGGGGGGGGGGTGGGGGGGGGGGGGGGTGGGGGGGGGGGGGGGTGGGGGGGGGGGGGGGTGGGGGGGGGGGGGGGTGGGGGGGGGGGGGGGTGGGGGGGGGGGGGGGTGGGGGGGGGGGGGGGTGGGGGGGGGGGGGGGTGGGGGGGGGGGGGGGTGGGGGGGGGGGGGGGTGGGGGGGGGGGGGGGTGGGGGGGGGGGGGGGTGGGGGGGGGGGGGGGTGGGGGGGGGGGGGGGTGGGGGGGGGGGGGGGTGGGGGGGGGGGGGGGTGGGGGGGGGGGGGGGTGGGGGGGGGGGGGGGTGGGGGGGGGGGGGGGTGGGGGGGGGGGGGGGTGGGGGGGGGGGGGGGTGGGGGGGGGGGGGGGTGGGGGGGGGGGGGGGTGGGGGGGGGGGGGGGTGGGGGGGGGGGGGGGTGGGGGGGGGGGGGGGTGGGGGGGGGGGGGGGTGGGGGGGGGGGGGGGTGGGGGGGGGGGGGGGTGGGGGGGGGGGGGGGTGGGGGGGGGGGGGGGTGGGGGGGGGGGGGGGTGGGGGGGGGGGGGGGTGGGGGGGGGGGGGGGTGGGGGGGGGGGGGGGTGGGGGGGGGGGGGGGTGGGGGGGGGGGGGGGTGGGGGGGGGGGGGGGTGGGGGGGGGGGGGGGTGGGGGGGGGGGGGGGTGGGGGGGGGGGGGGGTGGGGGGGGGGGGGGGTGGGGGGGGGGGGGGGTGGGGGGGGGGGGGGGTGGGGGGGGGGGGGGGTGGGGGGGGGGGGGGGTGGGGGGGGGGGGGGGTGGGGGGGGGGGGGGGTGGGGGGGGGGGGGGGTGGGGGGGGGGGGGGGTGGGGGGGGGGGGGGGTGGGGGGGGGGGGGGGTGGGGGGGGGGGGGGGTGGGGGGGGGGGGGGGTGGGGGGGGGGGGGGGTGGGGGGGGGGGGGGGTGGGGGGGGGGGGGGGTGGGGGGGGGGGGGGGTGGGGGGGGGGGGGGGTGGGGGGGGGGGGGGGTGGGGGGGGGGGGGGGTGGGGGGGGGGGGGGGTGGGGGGGGGGGGGGGTGGGGGGGGGGGGGGGTGGGGGGGGGGGGGGGTGGGGGGGGGGGGGGGTGGGGGGGGGGGGGGGTGGGGGGGGGGGGGGGTGGGGGGGGGGGGGGGTGGGGGGGGGGGGGGGTGGGGGGGGGGGGGGGTGGGGGGGGGGGGGGGTGGGGGGGGGGGGGGGTGGGGGGGGGGGGGGGTGGGGGGGGGGGGGGGTGGGGGGGGGGGGGGGTGGGGGGGGGGGGGGGTGGGGGGGGGGGGGGGTGGGGGGGGGGGGGGGTGGGGGGGGGGGGGGGTGGGGGGGGGGGGGGGTGGGGGGGGGGGGGGGTGGGGGGGGGGGGGGGTGGGGGGGGGGGGGGGTGGGGGGGGGGGGGGGTGGGGGGGGGGGGGGGTGGGGGGGGGGGGGGGTGGGGGGGGGGGGGGGTGGGGGGGGGGGGGGGTGGGGGGGGGGGGGGGTGGGGGGGGGGGGGGGTGGGGGGGGGGGGGGGTGGGGGGGGGGGGGGGTGGGGGGGGGGGGGGGTGGGGGGGGGGGGGGGTGGGGGGGGGGGGGGGTGGGGGGGGGGGGGGGTGGGGGGGGGGGGGGGTGGGGGGGGGGGGGGGTGGGGGGGGGGGGGGGTGGGGGGGGGGGGGGGTGGGGGGGGGGGGGGGTGGGGGGGGGGGGGGGTGGGGGGGGGGGGGGGTGGGGGGGGGGGGGGGTGGGGGGGGGGGGGGGTGGGGGGGGGGGGGGGTGGGGGGGGGGGGGGGTGGGGGGGGGGGGGGGTGGGGGGGGGGGGGGGTGGGGGGGGGGGGGGGTGGGGGGGGGGGGGGGTGGGGGGGGGGGGGGGTGGGGGGGGGGGGGGGTGGGGGGGGGGGGGGGTGGGGGGGGGGGGGGGTGGGGGGGGGGGGGGGTGGGGGGGGGGGGGGGTGGGGGGGGGGGGGGGTGGGGGGGGGGGGGGGTGGGGGGGGGGGGGGGTGGGGGGGGGGGGGGGTGGGGGGGGGGGGGGGTGGGGGGGGGGGGGGGTGGGGGGGGGGGGGGGTGGGGGGGGGGGGGGGTGGGGGGGGGGGGGGGTGGGGGGGGGGGGGGGTGGGGGGGGGGGGGGGTGGGGGGGGGGGGGGGTGGGGGGGGGGGGGGGTGGGGGGGGGGGGGGGTGGGGGGGGGGGGGGGTGGGGGGGGGGGGGGGTGGGGGGGGGGGGGGGTGGGGGGGGGGGGGGGTGGGGGGGGGGGGGGGTGGGGGGGGGGGGGGGTGGGGGGGGGGGGGGGTGGGGGGGGGGGGGGGTGGGGGGGGGGGGGGGTGGGGGGGGGGGGGGGTGGGGGGGGGGGGGGGTGGGGGGGGGGGGGGGTGGGGGGGGGGGGGGGTGGGGGGGGGGGGGGGTGGGGGGGGGGGGGGGTGGGGGGGGGGGGGGGTGGGGGGGGGGGGGGGTGGGGGGGGGGGGGGGTGGGGGGGGGGGGGGGTGGGGGGGGGGGGGGGTGGGGGGGGGGGGGGGTGGGGGGGGGGGGGGGTGGGGGGGGGGGGGGGTGGGGGGGGGGGGGGGTGGGGGGGGGGGGGGGTGGGGGGGGGGGGGGGTGGGGGGGGGGGGGGGTGGGGGGGGGGGGGGGTGGGGGGGGGGGGGGGTGGGGGGGGGGGGGGGTGGGGGGGGGGGGGGGTGGGGGGGGGGGGGGGTGGGGGGGGGGGGGGGTGGGGGGGGGGGGGGGTGGGGGGGGGGGGGGGTGGGGGGGGGGGGGGGTGGGGGGGGGGGGGGGTGGGGGGGGGGGGGGGTGGGGGGGGGGGGGGGTGGGGGGGGGGGGGGGTGGGGGGGGGGGGGGGTGGGGGGGGGGGGGGGTGGGGGGGGGGGGGGGTGGGGGGGGGGGGGGGTGGGGGGGGGGGGGGGTGGGGGGGGGGGGGGGTGGGGGGGGGGGGGGGTGGGGGGGGGGGGGGGTGGGGGGGGGGGGGGGTGGGGGGGGGGGGGGGTGGGGGGGGGGGGGGGTGGGGGGGGGGGGGGGTGGGGGGGGGGGGGGGTGGGGGGGGGGGGGGGTGGGGGGGGGGGGGGGTGGGGGGGGGGGGGGGTGGGGGGGGGGGGGGGTGGGGGGGGGGGGGGGTGGGGGGGGGGGGGGGTGGGGGGGGGGGGGGGTGGGGGGGGGGGGGGGTGGGGGGGGGGGGGGGTGGGGGGGGGGGGGGGTGGGGGGGGGGGGGGGTGGGGGGGGGGGGGGGTGGGGGGGGGGGGGGGTGGGGGGGGGGGGGGGTGGGGGGGGGGGGGGGTGGGGGGGGGGGGGGGTGGGGGGGGGGGGGGGTGGGGGGGGGGGGGGGTGGGGGGGGGGGGGGGTGGGGGGGGGGGGGGGTGGGGGGGGGGGGGGGTGGGGGGGGGGGGGGGTGGGGGGGGGGGGGGGTGGGGGGGGGGGGGGGTGGGGGGGGGGGGGGGTGGGGGGGGGGGGGGGTGGGGGGGGGGGGGGGTGGGGGGGGGGGGGGGTGGGGGGGGGGGGGGGTGGGGGGGGGGGGGGGTGGGGGGGGGGGGGGGTGGGGGGGGGGGGGGGTGGGGGGGGGGGGGGGTGGGGGGGGGGGGGGGTGGGGGGGGGGGGGGGTGGGGGGGGGGGGGGGTGGGGGGGGGGGGGGGTGGGGGGGGGGGGGGGTGGGGGGGGGGGGGGGTGGGGGGGGGGGGGGGTGGGGGGGGGGGGGGGTGGGGGGGGGGGGGGGTGGGGGGGGGGGGGGGTGGGGGGGGGGGGGGGTGGGGGGGGGGGGGGGTGGGGGGGGGGGGGGGTGGGGGGGGGGGGGGGTGGGGGGGGGGGGGGGTGGGGGGGGGGGGGGGTGGGGGGGGGGGGGGGTGGGGGGGGGGGGGGGTGGGGGGGGGGGGGGGTGGGGGGGGGGGGGGGTGGGGGGGGGGGGGGGTGGGGGGGGGGGGGGGTGGGGGGGGGGGGGGGTGGGGGGGGGGGGGGGTGGGGGGGGGGGGGGGTGGGGGGGGGGGGGGGTGGGGGGGGGGGGGGGTGGGGGGGGGGGGGGGTGGGGGGGGGGGGGGGTGGGGGGGGGGGGGGGTGGGGGGGGGGGGGGGTGGGGGGGGGGGGGGGTGGGGGGGGGGGGGGGTGGGGGGGGGGGGGGGTGGGGGGGGGGGGGGGTGGGGGGGGGGGGGGGTGGGGGGGGGGGGGGGTGGGGGGGGGGGGGGGTGGGGGGGGGGGGGGGTGGGGGGGGGGGGGGGTGGGGGGGGGGGGGGGTGGGGGGGGGGGGGGGTGGGGGGGGGGGGGGGTGGGGGGGGGGGGGGGTGGGGGGGGGGGGGGGTGGGGGGGGGGGGGGGTGGGGGGGGGGGGGGGTGGGGGGGGGGGGGGGTGGGGGGGGGGGGGGGTGGGGGGGGGGGGGGGTGGGGGGGGGGGGGGGTGGGGGGGGGGGGGGGTGGGGGGGGGGGGGGGTGGGGGGGGGGGGGGGTGGGGGGGGGGGGGGGTGGGGGGGGGGGGGGGTGGGGGGGGGGGGGGGTGGGGGGGGGGGGGGGTGGGGGGGGGGGGGGGTGGGGGGGGGGGGGGGTGGGGGGGGGGGGGGGTGGGGGGGGGGGGGGGTGGGGGGGGGGGGGGGTGGGGGGGGGGGGGGGTGGGGGGGGGGGGGGGTGGGGGGGGGGGGGGGTGGGGGGGGGGGGGGGTGGGGGGGGGGGGGGGTGGGGGGGGGGGGGGGTGGGGGGGGGGGGGGGTGGGGGGGGGGGGGGGTGGGGGGGGGGGGGGGTGGGGGGGGGGGGGGGTGGGGGGGGGGGGGGGTGGGGGGGGGGGGGGGTGGGGGGGGGGGGGGGTGGGGGGGGGGGGGGGTGGGGGGGGGGGGGGGTGGGGGGGGGGGGGGGTGGGGGGGGGGGGGGGTGGGGGGGGGGGGGGGTGGGGGGGGGGGGGGGTGGGGGGGGGGGGGGGTGGGGGGGGGGGGGGGTGGGGGGGGGGGGGGGTGGGGGGGGGGGGGGGTGGGGGGGGGGGGGGGTGGGGGGGGGGGGGGGTGGGGGGGGGGGGGGGTGGGGGGGGGGGGGGGTGGGGGGGGGGGGGGGTGGGGGGGGGGGGGGGTGGGGGGGGGGGGGGGTGGGGGGGGGGGGGGGTGGGGGGGGGGGGGGGTGGGGGGGGGGGGGGGTGGGGGGGGGGGGGGGTGGGGGGGGGGGGGGGTGGGGGGGGGGGGGGGTGGGGGGGGGGGGGGGTGGGGGGGGGGGGGGGTGGGGGGGGGGGGGGGTGGGGGGGGGGGGGGGTGGGGGGGGGGGGGGGTGGGGGGGGGGGGGGGTGGGGGGGGGGGGGGGTGGGGGGGGGGGGGGGTGGGGGGGGGGGGGGGTGGGGGGGGGGGGGGGTGGGGGGGGGGGGGGGTGGGGGGGGGGGGGGGTGGGGGGGGGGGGGGGTGGGGGGGGGGGGGGGTGGGGGGGGGGGGGGGTGGGGGGGGGGGGGGGTGGGGGGGGGGGGGGGTGGGGGGGGGGGGGGGTGGGGGGGGGGGGGGGTGGGGGGGGGGGGGGGTGGGGGGGGGGGGGGGTGGGGGGGGGGGGGGGTGGGGGGGGGGGGGGGTGGGGGGGGGGGGGGGTGGGGGGGGGGGGGGGTGGGGGGGGGGGGGGGTGGGGGGGGGGGGGGGTGGGGGGGGGGGGGGGTGGGGGGGGGGGGGGGTGGGGGGGGGGGGGGGTGGGGGGGGGGGGGGGTGGGGGGGGGGGGGGGTGGGGGGGGGGGGGGGTGGGGGGGGGGGGGGGTGGGGGGGGGGGGGGGTGGGGGGGGGGGGGGGTGGGGGGGGGGGGGGGTGGGGGGGGGGGGGGGTGGGGGGGGGGGGGGGTGGGGGGGGGGGGGGGTGGGGGGGGGGGGGGGTGGGGGGGGGGGGGGGTGGGGGGGGGGGGGGGTGGGGGGGGGGGGGGGTGGGGGGGGGGGGGGGTGGGGGGGGGGGGGGGTGGGGGGGGGGGGGGGTGGGGGGGGGGGGGGGTGGGGGGGGGGGGGGGTGGGGGGGGGGGGGGGTGGGGGGGGGGGGGGGTGGGGGGGGGGGGGGGTGGGGGGGGGGGGGGGTGGGGGGGGGGGGGGGTGGGGGGGGGGGGGGGTGGGGGGGGGGGGGGGTGGGGGGGGGGGGGGGTGGGGGGGGGGGGGGGTGGGGGGGGGGGGGGGTGGGGGGGGGGGGGGGTGGGGGGGGGGGGGGGTGGGGGGGGGGGGGGGTGGGGGGGGGGGGGGGTGGGGGGGGGGGGGGGTGGGGGGGGGGGGGGGTGGGGGGGGGGGGGGGTGGGGGGGGGGGGGGGTGGGGGGGGGGGGGGGTGGGGGGGGGGGGGGGTGGGGGGGGGGGGGGGTGGGGGGGGGGGGGGGTGGGGGGGGGGGGGGGTGGGGGGGGGGGGGGGTGGGGGGGGGGGGGGGTGGGGGGGGGGGGGGGTGGGGGGGGGGGGGGGTTGTGGGGGGGGCGGGGGGGGGGGGCGGGGGGTGGGGGGGGGGGGGGGTGGGGGGGGGGGGGGGGGGGGGGGGGGGGGGGGGGGGGGGGGAGAGGAAAAAGGGGGGTGGGGGGGGGGGGGGGGGGGGGTGGGGGGGGGGGGGGGGGGGGGGGGTGGGGGGGGGGGGGGGGGGGGGGGGGGGGGGGTGGGGGGGGGGTGGGTTGGGGGGGGGGTGGGGCGGGAGGGGGGGGGGGGTGGGTTTTTGTGCATTCCTTTTTCATTCAGATGGTTTGAGATTTTTGTTGTTGTTGCAAAAATCAGTTAGTGGGTGAGCACAGAATTCCTGAGATTATATATATATATTTGAGGAGTAGGGAGAAAACATTTGCAATGAAAAATGCCAGAGCTGTAAGGAATAAAACCCATTTTAGCTTCATCAACCTCCCATGTATATGGGAAAAGGTTGAGCGATGCAGTAAAACATAATGGAAATCCAGCAAATCAATACTGTGTTATTTTTCAATGTAACTTTATTAATTGTGCGCACCGTTTTTTATTAGGGTCTGCCAGAGAAACAAATAGACATGAATGTTGTTTCAACCTTAATAATAAATGGCCTGAAAGGGCAGCAATTCATTAAGCTCAGGGAGGGAAAACGGGGTGGAAATCATTTGGGCGTTATCTGCGAGAACTTTCCCCTTTAGGGTTGCCAGCTTTGAGTGGGGAAATTCATAAAGATTTGTGAGCGGAGAAGGGAGAAGGTGGAGGTCATCAGGTAAGGTATCTGTCCAAGTGAGCTTTGATGCATGAAACCCTATACCACGAAGAAGGAGTCTGGATTTATACACCACCTTTCTCTCCTGTACAGAGACTCAAGGCAGGTTTACAAAATCTTTTTTCTTCCTCTCCCCACAAGGTAAGTGGGACTGAGAGAATTCAAAGAGAACTGTGACTGGCCCAAGGTCACCCAGCAGGAACGTAGGAGAGGGGAAACAAATCTGATTAATCAGATAAACCTCAGCCACTCATGTGGGGATCAAACCTGGTTCTCCAGATTAGAGTTTACCTGCTCTTTACCACTAAATCATGCTGAACACTGAAGATTTTTGTTGATTATATACCATATATACTCATGTATAAGTCGAATTTTTCAACACATTTTTAATGCTGAAAAAGCTCCCCTCGACTTATATGCGGGTCATTAAATTTTTTTGCATGTTTTTACTTTGCTGGCCATCAGGGAGCGAAGTTTTTAATAAGTTTTCCCAGTTTTTTGTGGTAAAATTAGGTGCCTCGACTTATATGCGGGTCGACTTATACACGAGTATATACGGTATGTATACACACACACACACACACACACACAGAGACAGACAGACAGACAGACAGGCAGGCAGACAGACGATAGATAGATAGATAGATAGATAGATAGATAGATAGATAGATAGATAGATAGATAGATAGATAGATAGATAGATAGATAGATAGATAGATAGATAGATAGATAGATAGATAGATAGATAGATAGTTGATTTATTTACATATATCAAATTATGATTTTCCATATATTAACATACATAACCCAACATGTATGATCAACATAAGCATTCACTTAAAGTAAACAGTTGGTCGTATCAGCATTTCATATATTACACAGCATTCTTAAGTCTAATCTTTACTGTTTTGTTATTATGTATATCTACATATATATTCATATATCTATACATGTGCTCTCTCTTTCCATCAAATGTAATCTTTCCAGATCTAATTTATCTTGTTGCAAAGCTCATTCATATACAACAATTTGTGGTTAGTATATCAGTATTCTACAGATAGAACTTGTATATCTTTATCTTTCCTCTTACATTCTATCCATGAATGCCAATTCATCTCATACGTTCCGAATGGCAAATTGCACAATTGGTGGCTTATTTTGTCAACCATATGTAGATGTTGTACTTTTTGCTTCCAGTCCTCAATCGTAGGTCTGCTTTCACGTTTCCAAACTTGAGCCAATACGATTTTCGCCACCATGATCACACGTTGCAGATTGGGCACGTGCAGTTTGAGCTCACGAGCTTTATAAAACGAAGGTCCTAATAAATAATTTACTGGATTTAATGGAAAATCATGTCTTATTACCTGCCCAATTTCTAGTCATACCTCACAATCACAATCACAATCACCTTTATTGGCATTAGGTATTAGACAGTGGTTATACACTATTATTAAATTATTAAATTTAAAATCATATGTTACATCTATGGATTTTGCTTTCCAGCTTGACAGTTCATTTGTAAAAATATAAAATGAATTAAAAGGGTTTAGCCATTCAATTCAAAGACAAATTTGTAAAACAGATACCATTTGACTATATTTAAGATCCGACGCCAGGAAATATCTGGCACTTCCCGATTTAGTTCTATTTGCTAAAAGGATATATCCAGTCCTCCAGCTCTGGAGAATTACTAATTAAAACAACAGGATAATTAAATTTTCCTAATATTAAAATAAGTAAATAAATAACATTGAGCCTTTACATACACATTTTATGATAACCCGAAGTGCCATGGCTGAAGAATATGACTCATTTATATATAGTTTATATTTGCATAATAACTGATTTCATTCAACTTTGCGTTCAGTATCTTTGGCTGAAAAATTATCATATTGAATTTCTTGTCGTACCTCTTTCCAATATTCACTTCTCTTGGAGCAAGACCACCAAACATATTCAGAAGTTCCATTCTCTATCCCACATTTCCAACAAAGAAGCCAGGCGGTTTTGTTTATCTTCGACAGGATCTCTGGTGTAACATAATTTCTACTGCTGTTGACTGCCGTGGCTCCCCATTTGGAGCAAAATCAGCTGTATCATGAAACGAGTAGCCTGATTTCCATCTACGTTTGCAAACCAAGCTTACATCTCAGTCAGCCTGGAGATCTGGGAGTGGAATCTAGACCAGAAGGGAGCTTAGCAGGGTAGGATGTCATAGAGTTAAGTTGTTAACGCCCAGTTGACATCTGGACATCTTCTGCTACTACAAGATGACCAAGATCAGTTTCCCTGGAGAAAAGGGCAGCTTTGGAGGGAGGGCTCTATAGCACAGGTGTCAAACTCGTGGCCCTCCAGATGTTATGGACTACAGTTCCCATCATCCCCTGCCAGCATGATGCTGGCAGGGGATGGTGGGAACTGTAGTCCATAACATCTGGAGGCCCGCGAGTTTGACACCTATGCTCTATAGCATCATACACTGCTGAACTCCCTCCTATCTCCAAACCCCACTCACCCAGATGTTTCTCAAGACATGCATTTCCTAATCTAGAACTGGGAACCCTATCTTGTCACCTACATAGAGTACATAGAACAGCTATCTTCAGCAGGGGATTTGGTTTCAGTTGTCTAGACATCAGTTATAATTTCAGGAGGTCTCTAGGGCTCCACCAAAAGGAAATAAACAAGAGGTGGCAGCCAGGCTCTGGATCGCAGGCCCAGCACCTTTCTGAAGAGGGTGCCCCTGCACCCGGCTTAGGAATTCTGCAGGTGGAGGGGTGAGAACCATTCCTGCAGGAGGCTGATGCCAGTGGTCCCGCCAGATGCCAGTGATGGGAGGGAGGTGGCTCAACCACGGAGCCGCCTCTTCCCCGTCCCCCCCACTCACATCGTCGCCTTCGTCGCCCTGCTGGACTCCTAAGACCCGCCCACGCTGCCCTCCGACCTCCCGGGGTCAGAGGACAGCGAGGGAGGGTCTCAGCAGTCCAGTAGAGCAACGCAGGACGACGAGGTGAGTAGGAGAGGGACAGGGAAAACAGCGTGTTCCCGGCAGTGCTATTCGCACCGTGCAGGCGGGAACGTGCTGTTTTCCAAAAACCTCCCTCCAGGAGGGAGGTTTTTGGAGGCGGCCTGATGCCACCTGGGGG